>NC_057811.1:12954971-13255218 GCF_018294505.1 Triticum aestivum
GGATTAGTTCCTAGTCATGCTGTCATGGAAGGAATTTGGACCGTTGTGAACAAAGTATATTTTGGGACTGAAGAAAAATAAAAACAATTGTTCGGAAGTTCTTGCACTAGATGAGCCAATGGGCTGGAAGGGTGTACTTGGGCTTGCAATTTTGGACTTGGTTTTTAATGAGCATGTACAGAGTCTAGGTTTCCGTTTTGGGGAGATTTTGATGGCATGGGTTCATTAGTTTCAGACCTATCTTAGTCTTAATTAGATATGTATTACTATGATGGGTAAGATTTGTAGATGATATTTAACCCAATTATTTATTACTATGATGGGTAAGATTGTGATATGTTAATTATGTATTTTAAAAGTACTAAACAGGTATAAAATGTTACTGGTTTTTAGGAAAAATTTAAAACATGCATGAAAAATAGGCATCAAAATATAAATTTCAAAATATGTTAATTATGTATTTGCAGAATGTTAAACGTGTATATAAAATATTCATGATTATATGAAAAATGCATAAATAAAAAGTAGACATTAAAAAAGATGTTGGAAACAATATTAATCATGTATATAGAAAAATGTTAGTTGTGTATAGGAAAATGTCCCTCCAGTATATGAAAAATGCACATTGTGAGTGAAAAAAAAATATGTATGTGTTAAAAAAACTGAATTAAATAGTAAAAAAATATTGTAAACCGGTAAGAAAGAAAGAAAACGTACAAAAGAACACTGAAAACAAAAAGGAAACCGAATAAAGAAAAACAAAAAATAAAAAATGAACTAAAACAAATTTTATTTGTGTATTCCAAAAATATTAAAAATTAATAGAAAATTGATAGGAGATATATGAAAAATTTAAAACATACATGCTAATTTTGACTTAGAAACACGTATTTGAAAAAATGTTAATTATTTATTTGAAAATGTTAAAGGTCTATGAAAATTATTCCTGATGTATAGAAAAAAATCTATAACATGTATTAAAAAATTAGACATCTAAACTTATACTGCAAAAGAATATTAATCATGTATATTGAAAAATAGACATGTATAAAAATGTCCTTGAAAAAAGAAGGCATTTTTTGAAATAATAGAAAAATGAATAACAACATTGTACAACGGGAATAAAAAAGAATAAAAATTTGACAAAAGAACACAGAAAACCTAGGAAGAAAAAGGAAAAGGAAAAACAAAAGATGGAAAAAAGAAAACTAGAAAAAGCTCATTATCTATTTGAAAAGTGTTAAACATGTATAAAAATGTTACTGATGTAGAAATTTTTTTTAAACATACATGAAAAAATATATTTGAGAAAAGTGTATATAAAAATGTTAAACGTATGTAAAATATATTCGTGATGTATACAAAAATTCTATAACGAGTTGAAAAAAGTATATATTAAAACATATATGTAAAAATAGTATTAATCATGTATATAAAAAATGTTAGACTTGTATAGAAAAATGTCCGTGATGTATACAGAGAATTTACCTTGTGCATGAAAAAAAAATAGACACATGTTGAATATAAGGGAAAAAATAGAAAACAAAACATTGTAAACCAATAAGGAAATAATAAAGCCGAAAAAACTGAAAAAAGACCATAGAAAACTAAAGAAATAAGAAGATGAAAATAATAAATAAAATGATAAACTGGAAAGTGAGGAAAAAAAAAGAGAAAACCCAAGAAAAAAAAATGTCTACAAGTGTGGAAAACCGAAAAAAACACAATAGAAGAAAACCTAGCACTACAGTCTTTGGTCGGCCTGATGCCATCCGCACGTAGGTGTTTTCTAATACGGATGTGTATGGGAAAGACATAGGATTTGCGCCAATGTCCATTGTTATCTCTTTTAGGATACCGGCATTGGGCCATTTTTAAAAACAAAAACAAAAAAGGCTTTGCATCTTTTCGTTCTTTATCTTGAAAAGTGGATGGTTTAGTGATGGTGGGCCACAACAGGCTAGGAACGAAGCACATCGAGTCACCAGTTGGCTCAAAAGAATTAAATGGAAGATGGATATCTTTCAAAAAAATGGAAGATGGAATTAATGAATACCTCAAAACAAGAGAAGGATTAGTTGATGAATACTTACATGCTTGTTGCTTACGGAGGTGGAAAACATTGCCGAAACGGGCTTAACCTAGCGAACTAATATCTCAAAAGAGAAAAACCGAGCAAACTAAGCATGGTGGCAGAGAGTCAAAAGGGGCACACACATGACCAATGGCAAGCTAGCAACATACGCACCCACCACAGCGATAGCGACGACACATGTGGTACTCTCGATTCCATATTATGAATGGACATTCGATTGTTCTATCAACTTTATTTAGTGATTATTTTTAGATGCCTAAATATTGCCTTAATATGTTTGTATTGATGACTGTTGCCACAGGCATTCCAGCACCAGACCAACGTGGACGTGCCGATAGGGACAACACAACATCCATCGACCGACCCAACGACAGGATTTCAGAAAAGGCATGTCTTTGATTCTCATTCTATTGATGCCATCCTCAGTGACTTCATACATATGAATATAGTTGAATTTGTTAAGAGCCCCTATATTCTTGGGCCCTCAAAATCTCAGCAACTGGAGGAAGAGATTGCATCAACTGGGAGGAATCGTATGGGATGAGCGTGTTGCCTTTTCTTTCTGTACTTACCAATCCGTGTGCTGTTTCTTTCTCCTTTTTCGCTCTCCATCCATGTACAATCACGTGATACCACGTGAACAAGCCCATTGGTCGCCCCTTTTCTTTATTGTACTTGTGTCATTGTTACACTGTAAACGGTACATATGTTATTATAATAGGTTCATAAGCGGAAATTGGTTTTGGAGGCCTTCAAATGCAAAATTCGAAATTCGTGAAAATTCATACTTTCACATTTAAAAAAATTCTGACAAAAGTACAGATATAGATGAAGGCATAATGCACAAGTGTGTAAATTTTTGGCATGAAATACGTTAAAATAAGGGTCGTGAAAAAAACAACAAATCTATGGCTTTCTAAAACATAATACTATTCATCTTTTACACCATGAATTTGTCTTTTTTGTACAGGTCGCATTTCAACGTATTTCATCCTGAAATTTTATACACACACACACACCTCACATCCTTATTTAGTTGTACAATTTTTTGCAGATATTTTTGAAACAAAAAATATTGAAATTTGAATTTTTTGAAAAATCTGCCTCCATGGAGGCCGAGATCCAAAACGCCGTACTCGTTTATCAGGGATTAATTACACCATCAATATAACATGTAGTCTCTGAGAATCCAACATAAACTATGAGCCGCTGAGAGATCTATGCGCGGTTCAAATCCAAAGTATTAGCAGCATCTTGCTTTTCTGTGGCCCATAGGAACCCAACGGATGTGGCCATCGAACGGCTTACTGACACTGAAACTTCCAACTATGTTCTACTTCTATGGTTCCTCTGTTCTATGGCTGGAGGCGCCGTGATTCCCGGGTCCCTGCACTACCCCATTACAAGGACACCACCGCTGAGCTGGCCAGACCCACCTTAGCCGATGCAGGGAGATTTTTTCTTCGCAGAAACACCCCAAGGGTAATTTATTTCGGAGATGTGTTAAGAACAATACAAGCAACAATTACACAACAAGGACCCTGCAGAAAAAAGAAAAGACAGAAAGTCACACAGAGAGGTCCAACTAAAAAGCAGTCATCATCTTCACCCTAGCCTTCCCTTCCAACTCCGGCCAATCAACGGTGGCAGGAAGGCAACAACTCCACTGCCACCAAGCCTGGCAGGAAGAGATGTCGTGGCGATGACAATAGGGATGGAGGACAGAAACCTCACCATGTACGGCTATTGGCGTCGCCTCGCCGATCGCCCAGGGGTCAAAAAATCTCATCAGATTACCAGATCTGCTAGCACCATGAGCCGCCAACACCTCGACGAAGCCAACCACTGCATAAAAAAGGGTAAGAGCAGTGACAAGTTTATTTCCCCTCAGACAACATCTCCCTCGCCACATCATTGCCAGCTGAAAACCTCAGACCACCCCCCTATATACCCCAAGGCCGAGATCCAGGGTTCCCCCAACCACATGGCGATGAACCAACCGACAGAGGGGGAGGGAAACACCAGAATCACGAGGGGGCGCGGTGGCTGCAAGCGGCTTCCAGAGTTCTCCATTCTATAATACCAGGAAGGGAAAGTAGTTGATACATAGAGCTAAGGGCATCTCCATCGCGGAACCTCAAAACGCTCGCCATCCAATGTAGTAAATCATCAGTCCATGGACGCGTCGGGTTATCTAAAATCCCAAAACCAGACGCAAACCAGTGGGATCTTTGCGGGCTCTGTATCGCAACCACGTACTTGTCCGAAACCCTGGTGCCACCCAAAAACATCTCCCCTTTCACCTGCGCAACCCCACCTCCAATCCATGTAATGCGTTCATATCGGTCCAGAGCAGATGCGACCTCTCACTGGAGCCAGTATTGAAGCGGTGCGCCGGCCGAGAGCGACGCCCGCGCCATTCTCGATCTCTGCACCTATTCAATGCTGGAGAGGTGTGACTGGAAGCGACGGCTATCCAACGCATTCAAATAGGTTGCCCGCCCAACATTAAATAGGCGTGCCGACCGAGAAAGCCACTCCGGAGCCGGCATTGACACAACTCGCCACTTGAGCTGGCAGGCACCCGCTATTTAAGTGTGGCCACAGCCGACACGATCCGCAGTGCACCACGTCGGCTTCCGATCCTCCCTGTGTGCACCACCATGATTATGATCTCTAGAGCGACGTGGGAGAGCGTCTCGATGGAGCGGAAGCACGAGTTGGTTAGTCTTGTGGCCAGTTGGCAGGCCCATCATGCACGGCGGATAGAGGCCGGCTTGGCGGTGAGCTCGCCGGAGGTGAGCGACGATGACCCGACAATGGAGGAAGTATCCGAGGATGAGTCGGTGCCCCACCCGCACCGGTCCATGCTGGCTTCACCATGGAGTAGGCCCAATTGCACTTCAATGTCATCATCGCGGAGGTGCAGCCGGTGTCCATCCGGCTGGTGCAGGACGAGCAACACTACAACCTCGCCTCCTCGTACCTCATCGGTTGATGGAGTGCCAAATCTACAGCGAGTTCGCGAGCGCGGAGGCTGTGGCGTTCATGGCCGCGAAGGAACCGAACTTCGTCGAGGAGTAGCAGGTGCTCTACGAGGCCACGTGAAGCGCTCACACTGGCCGCAACGCGATCACGGCGGAGCTGGATGCGCAGGCGGCGCTGGTGCCACAGAAGATCGCTGAAGGGTACATCGGTAGCTCCATGTCGTTTGCGCCGCCCGCACGGTTCGCGCCGGGCCACAAGGAGCACCAGGCCGACCCATCCACGTCTATCGTGAGTCTCACCCCAACTGGCGACGTTTAGGCCGTGGACTCCGACGAGGAAGAGTTGGACATGGGAGACAGATACGCCTCGTGTCCCATGTCTTACTCTTTCTCGTCGGCGACCCGCATCTTCACTTCCAGATGCTCACGGCCGGCATACGCAGGACATGTGGAACACTAAGGACTTGGAAGACGGATGCCAGCGAAGATTTGGACTCGGTTAACTTCATGACACTTTTGATTAACGAACTATGTCGAAAATGTAATGAATGTATTCCGGTTTACATGGAAAATCATCCAGCTTGCAAACAAATCATCTGTTTTTGTTCAAACTACGAGTGAAATGTGTCCAGACCGATGGTGTATACTATATGATTGGATGGCCAAGTCCCGTATCATGCATCCGCAGACGAATAATGTGTCTATTTCCGTTTTGGGGATAGAGATGCCCTAAGCAAAGTAGTGTGTCCATCCTCCGACCGACGTCATCTCATTCCATAGCCTTCGCCTCTATATAAGCTCTGCCCCTCTCCCCTCCCCTTTGCACCATCGATCACCACTGCCGATCGCTGGCTCGCTAGTCAAGTGAAGTTGGAATAGCTAGGTAGCTAGCTAGCAAGCATGAGTGGCGTGTGGGTGTTTGAGGGCGGGATGGTGAGGCGGGCGGACAGCGAGGCGCCGGGCACGGGCGGGGCGGCGCGGCCGGGCAAGGTGCTGGTGCATGTGCCGAGCGGCGAGGTGGTGACCTCGTACGAGGTTCTGGAGCGGCGGCTGCGGGAGCTGGGGTGGGAGCGCTACCTCAACGACCCCTGCCTCCTCCAGTTCCACCAGCGCTCCACGGTGCACCTCATCTCCGTCCCGCGCGACTTCGCCCGCCTCAAGCTCGTCCACATGCACGACGTCGTCGTCAAGACCCGCAACGTCTTCCAGGTCCGCGACGCCTGAGTAGCTTCAGCTGGCATGCATGCTTTGTGTAATCTACCACCGTACCGTATGTTCGTGTTGCATGTGTTCGATCGAATTGCGAGGGAGTATATGTAATAGCGCGTGCGTGTGGCTTGCCGTTCTGCATGGGTGTATATCTCAATAAGGCTCCGTCAACAGGGGACTCCGGCCTACTCGTTTGGGACTTTGGGTTGTTTGAACTGTTTCTTCGGTTTTGCTATTTCTGAGGTGCTTGAAATTTTGTTTTGCATCAGTTAATTTTCTCCCTCTTCCTGCCCTCTTGGCCGGACCTCGTAGGAGAAGAACTAGCCCCACCATCCATATAAAGTGAAGCCACGGTCCCATTATCTATATTAGGGGGAAGCCGCAACTCCATTATCTATCTTAGTGGCGGGGGTGGGGGAATTGCATGGGATCGTTTGAAGGTTTTCATCTGTGGTGCCGGGATTACAGGGATGCCGGGGCGGTGACCAGCAATCGCAGTGGGGGGAGGTTCTGGGGAGGGTGGGGCGGTGTGGCGGTGCGCGTTAGCGCCCACCGGCCGCGGGGGTGGATGCTGGCGACAGTTGATGGATCAGATCGTGGCTCGAGGAAGAAAGTGATTAAGAGGAAGAAGATGACCTGTGAGCCGTTAGATACAGGTCGGACGGTCATGAAACAAGGTGACTGATGCAAACAGTTTTTTCAGGCATCTAATGATTAGACTCTCCCTTGTTTCTTTCCGCCCGTCATCAAATTACCCTTCAATTTGTCAAATATTACCCCTCACCGCCAATGGTAAGTGAAGAGATGGGAACGTGAAGTTTCTACACCCGGGCTCAAATGCTCCTGGTGTGAAGAGTAAAATTCAAAAAATAGAAAATAAAATCAAAAAATTCTGAAATGTTTGTTGTGCATGCAAAGTTTCGTCACGAAATCACATTGGTGGAAGATAAAAAAACAAAAACAGAATCGACGCTCTAGTGCGCGGGAGGAAGTTCCTATCTTCTGCCTGACCCAGTAAAACTTGACCGGATGGCGAAGAAGCAAAAGCGGAGGGATGGGGCCACTGGTGCACGGGAGGAGGTTGCCGAGCGGGAGGCTCCAGGGGCAGCCGCAGCCGCTGCTGATTCTGCCACGCCAAGGAAGAGCAGGCGACGGGTCGGCGGCGCCAGGCCATGTATGCGCCACAAGCGCTAGGTCGACTGGATCGGAGCATGCGTCGCAAGAGAAGCAGCTCGACCACCATTGTTGGGCAAGTCAGCTGGTTGGCCATAGCAGAGAGAGTGGTGTTGCTCGATGGGCGAGGTCGGCGAATGGTGCGGCGACGCTGGCTGGCCGGCTAAGCTGATGACAACGCAAGCATTGGGTGCTCAACTGATACGCATTCGTCTATCAGGTATTCTTAATTCTTTGTAAATAAAAGTACAGATCCGGAGGTGGTGTTACTTCAATCCAAAACGTGCTGACAATTTTCTATGAAGCTTTATTTGGTAGTGTGCTGAATATTTTGTGTGAAGATATCGTATGTTATTGAAATTTGGATACTTACAATTACATGAGTGAAACCCTTTCTACTGGAACATCAACTTCTGTTTGAACTGATTTTTATACTCCCCAACAACAAGATCAAACTGTCGTATGACTTCTCTGAAATTATGCAACTTATTTGTTTCTAATCCTATGTCAGCAGAATTCATCTAAGGTGCTTCGAAGGAAGAAGGCATCGTTGTCAGCAATGATAAGACTCACCTGACGCGTGGGTAGGATAGCCCGATTGAGAAGTTTTTGATGCTTGAACATCTAGATATTTAAAACTTGCAGATGTCTCATACGATGGCTCCACAAGAACCTTCTCCTTTCTATCGGTTCCTAAAAAATATACCCCCCCATGTGTGTGGAGTGTGTTGTAGTTCTCCACAGAAATAGAAACAATATTTTTTATGAGACAGGAGATGAAGAGCTCGGTGAGCACGACCCAACATCCTGATTCCTGTGCCTTGACTTTGAATGCGCCTGCAATCTCCGACCAAGAATGTTCCTTTTCATGGAGCCCGCCGGGGGTGTGGATACGGATGAGGAAGACGAGGTCAGCAGTGCGTTAGCAAAACGCAGATGGACAGATCCTTGGGTGGAGATCATGCTGTAATGGTGTGTATTCTGGCGTGGAAAAGTCTTTGCATGCACAAAGGTCTGTTCTAATAAATGACATTAGTATTCAATCAATCTTGTGTGTTGATCATCGGGCACAGGTAGGGATCAAATCCGTTTAGAGCAACTCTAGTCGATCCCTAAAAAATAAAGGAATATTCGGCCGAGTAAATCTTAATGGAGTATTTTTACTCCAATAGTTCTATTGGTCAGACCTATGGGCATTTTTAACCGATCCCTTATAACCGTCTAGAGGAGTAAAAATGCGGTTTACTTCTTTAAGAGCATCTCAATTGAAGATGAAAATTTGGAGATGTAAAACAAGAGATGTAAAAAATTTACATCTTCAAAAAAGTGTTGACTCCAACCGAAGATGTATATTGGAGATATAAAAGAGAAGCTCCAACAGAAGATGCTAACTGAAGATGTAAAATCCGCGGGTTGGGTAGCCGTTCAGCGGCGCGGGTGCGGGCGGCGGCGACGGCTCGGCACAGGAGATGGCCGCAACTCGGTAGAGAAGAAGGCAGGAGCTCGACACTGGGGCGGCGACTTCACGCGGCCGGAAGAACGGTCGAGCCGGATGGCCGTCGGGCGGCTGGTGTGGCGCGCCTCCCCTACCTTCGGTGGTGGGGCGGGGTCTTTGTTAGGAAGAAGCCTCGCCCATCCATCACCTCGCCGTGGAAGGCATTACGCCAGCCGAACCGCCGGACAAGCTTCGATTCGAAGTGGTGGCCAAAAGAGAATCAGCGGTTGCAGGCGGCGGCCTAGCGAGGCAGGCGGCGGGGGAGAGGGGACGAAGTCGCGGCGGGGCTGGCGGCGGCGATTTTGGGCGAATTCGGCCGGCCGCGGAATTGGGCGGGTGGCGGCCGGTCCCACGGAAGTGAAGTGAACGACAGTTGGTGGATTGGCGGGCGGTTGCATTTCTACATCTCCATGTTGTGGAGATGCAAATTTGCAACTCGAAGTGTTGTATTTTACATCTTCGGGCGGCGGAGATGTAATTTTTTTGCATCTACATCATCTGCTGAAGAGGTGTTTTTAGGCCTCGGAGATGCAAAAAGTTGTTACTTTTGCATCTACATCTTCTATTGGAGATGCTCTAACCGACACCTAGCCGATTCCTTATCCGTCGTAAAAGAGTAGAATTTTAACTCCATCCCATAATTCTCCCTATATTTACTCCACCGCACGTGCAGCGGTTGAGTAAAAAACCACGCCTCTCTTCCACTGTCTCCCCATCCCATCCCGTGCCGCATCTGTGCCAGCGCCGCCCCTCCACCTCCCCCTCGTCGGCACCCGCCCGCCACCGTGGAAGCTCCGTAGCTGTCCTCTACTACTTCAATTTGTGCCTCCTCGTCCCGTCACCGGCGAAAAAGAGGTGGATCTGCCGTAGCTCCCACCGCCACTAGATTTGGCATTTCCGGACGCTAGAGGCTGCGTCTTGCCATGGATTGGCCGGGAAGTGGACCACACAGCCCCGACAATGCCTCCACGCTGCATGTAGGTACGGGCTCCTCCTCTAGCCACTCAAATCTCTCCCGCCGGAGGTTTGCCGGCACATACACGCCTGGTCATCGCCCGGGCTCGGCGCTGGCGCAGTGGCTCGCCAGCTTGCCGCTGCAGGACATACAGTGTGACGACTACACGCGGCAAGTGGTGCGCCAAGTTTCTACCACACCACAACATCCTGGATGGGTGTTCTTCAAATGCAAAAATGATGGGGTATGTGCTTGTTTTGATTCGGTTGTTCACCGGATCCAACGCAATTTTGGTAGCTCATTCTTTGCTCATCTATGTGTGTAGGATGATGGGTGCAAGTTTTGGTATCGGGAAGAAGAATATATCGATCTATTGATAGTTCGAAAATTAATAGATGTTCGTGCACTCGTTGCTAGAATACAGACTAGATATGATATTAGAGATGAAATTAGATGTGAAGCAACATCTACTTCTTTATAATCAAAGAAGAAAGAAGTGTTGAAACTCCAGAAGCCACATATCAACAATGAAGACATAGAGAAATTATTAATCCAA
Organism: Triticum aestivum; assembly: GCF_018294505.1. Classification (NCBI taxonomy): domain Eukaryota; kingdom Viridiplantae; phylum Streptophyta; class Magnoliopsida; order Poales; family Poaceae; genus Triticum; species Triticum aestivum. The sequence continues at coordinate 12,965,442 of NC_057811.1, forward strand.
CTAGTGGAGAAGTTAGGGGAGTTGGATATCTTCTAAAATGTCTAATTGTGGTTCTTGTTTTCTTTGGTCTTCTCGTAGCAAAGAATTGGTAATTATTATGTACTCCAATGTCGTTGAATGAAATAAGAAGCATAGTAATGTGTTTCGGTGGCCGAAAATGAAATGCAAATGATTTTTTTTCTCCGTTAACATTAGGGGATCGGATAGTCCAGCGAAATTTCAGTGGTGTATATATACTCAACTAAGGTATACTAGGCCATTTACTCCCTTAACTTTTAGGGGATCGGTTAGAAATACCCTAACCGATCCTCTAACTATAACGGAGTATATTTTTTTTCAACTTGTGCAATTATATTTACATTTCAACTACATATTAGCACACATATAGAAACTAAACATAAATATGAAGGTTCAAGCAAATCACAAATATAGTTTATAATCCGAATTCAAAGTTTACAAACCGAGTTATTCAAATTTAAACACACTGAATGGTTCAAATGTAGCAAATAACATATCAAAACACAACTAGAAAGTGCTATGAAGTTGCCAGTGATGCTGAACAGGATCTTGTTGGAGCTGGTTATGAACTTGTCGGCTCTCAATCCTATGATGCGCTTCAAGGAATGACTGGATCCTATTTGGATCATACTCTGGCTCAATAGTAGTCCCATTGTACCAAAAGTTCTCAGGAATATCTCTCTCATGTCCAATGATCATGTTATGCAAAATGATGCAACAAGTCATGATTTGCCATAGAACCTTGGAGGTCCAGTACTCGGCATGACCACGAACATTGGCAAAGCGCTTATGGAGCACACCGAAGGCTCTCTTCACATATTTCCAAGCCGCTTCTTGATGTTGGGCAAAGTGAATATTTCTGTTACCTTTTGGACCCGGAATTGTTTTGACTAGTCTGGCCCATGGGGGATAGATGCCATCTGCAAGGTAGTAACCCATCATGTAGTTGTGCCCATAGATTGTATAGTTACAAGGAGGATCATCTCCTGAAATGAGCCTAGCAAAAAGTGGAGATCACGACACAGTACATTCAGGTCATCGGCCGAACACCCATTTGCTAAAACTTAAACAGCCGCAATTCAGTGGGCTTGCACTTATCTCTCTGCATGCATTCCTTCTAAGCTTGAACCAATCATCATACTTCTCAACGGCTTTTGCAATGGTGAGGAAAAGACTTGTGTGCATCCGAAAGCGCCAACGAAAGTACTTCTCTAGATAGGTTGGGTTTAGATCAAAGAATCTCTCATGATCCTGGCACAACCCTTCGCTCTATCACGGTTGAGTTGTATGCTGACAAACTGCGATGCTCTCCTCAGCCGCCGAATATCATCACTGAAAATCATGCCAAGAACAGTTTCAAAGTCTTCTTCATCTTCTTCCACTTCGGATGACGATGAGTCCTCGAAGATCATTTTTCTCAACGTCTTCATCTTCAATTCAAACGACTCGGTCCAATTTGATTGTACAAAACGAAATGACACGAAAGAAAAAATAATCAAAAATACTCACCTAGGAAAACCGTCGAACACTTGTAAGGCGGCGGTGGTGCACTAGCCGACCAACAATGTTTATGCCAAACGAGCGGGCGGCGGTGTGTGGGAATGACCTGCAATCGTGTGTAAGCACCATCGAATGTGGAGGCCGCCAACGAGGAAGGACATTTGAGAGCAATCCGGCAAAACGTTTAAGGCGACGAGCGACGGCGGCGGCATTCCACCTTGATTCCGGCGACAATGACGGTCGGGAAAGGGCTCGGATTCAGGTAAAAGGGTAGCGAGGGCCAAGGGAGGCGACGATGTAGCGGCGGGGGAGGTGTACGGTTGCTGGGAAGTGCGCTGGGGAAGTGGCAGTTGGGGTGGGGAGGCGTGAGAGAGGATAGAAATTTTACTCCGCGCGGTCACAAACCTTGCTTATTTAGGCACCGAATAGGAGGCGGAGCAAAAAAGTTACTCCACTATTCGGTTTAGGGGATCGGCTAGGTGTCGGTTAGAGGAGTAAAATGAAAACATTACTCCTCTATAGCCATTTAGGGGACGGCTAGAGTTACTCTTAGCTGGTACCCCCATGTCGCCCGCTCTGGCAACTCGGGCATGACTCTCAGTGCCGCCGCATAGCTTCCCCCTCCCCTCCCCTCCCTAGCTGTCGTCTGAGGCTGGCACCGGGAATTATCGAGCTGTGGCCAAGGAAGGTGGCGGCGGGGCCCATTTTGCTCCGCCCCAGTGAACCTCGGCTTGGCGTGGTTGTTGTGGCGGCCAGTGATGCTGCATTTGGTCGCTTCCTCCTCTGCCCTGCTCAGTGTGCTCCCAGTATAGCCTTGGCCCGTGTTATTGGCTGCAGGTCATGGTTTGTGTTAGGGTAGTTCATATTGACATGTCAAGCCAAGATTGAGCACATGCCTTCACAAGATTCCCTCCCATCGACTTGAAGTGCTAGAGTAGCACTCTGAGTCCTGAACCTTCGTGCTAGACCATTATGTTTGTGAAGGAAGTGCCACATAAAAATTATGTATTGGGTATTATATCATCACACCAACCATGGTAAATTCTTCTTGGTTTGTCTTAGGGTAGGTCATACACATGTCAAACCAAGATTGAGCACACGCCTTCATAAGATTCCCTCTCACCGGCTCGAAGTTCGAGAGTAGCACTCTAAGTCCTGAACCTTCGTGTCGGAATGTCTCGTAGGTCACAGGGCTTTTCTGGTTGTCCCGTAACAACTTTTAAAACACACAAATAGGATAGTCCAGACGGAGTCAAACTTTTGAAGAAACCCTAGGGGTAGATGTTAAAGGGCTTACCGAACAAGGAATTCATGAAATCACATTAAGGGTCGGAACAAGTTATTCTTTTGCATGTGGTCCTAATATGGGTACACTAGGGGGGTTTGAATAGTACACTACTAGGGAAAACCTTATAGGTGGAGGCTTATCAGTAGCACGGGTCAGAAGCACGCGCTACTGATACGTCCATTTTGCATCATGCTTTTATATCGATATTTATAGCATTATGGGCTGTTATTACACGTTATGCCACAATACTTATGCCTATTCTCTCTTATTTTACAACGTTTACATGAAGAGGGAGAATGCCGGCAGCTGGGATTCTGGGCTGGAAAAGGGCAAATATTAGAGACCTATTCTGCACAGCTCCAAAAGTCCTGAAACTTCACGGAAGTCATTTTTGGAATTAATAAAAAATATTAGGCAAAGAAAATATCAGAGGGGGCCCACACCCTGACCACGAGGGTGGGAGGCGCGCCCTACCCCCTGGGCGTGCCCCCTGCCTCGTGGGCCCCTGGCAGGTCTCTGGTGCCCATCTTCTGCTATATGAAGTCTTTCGTCTGAGAAAAAAAATCATAAACAAGCTTTCGGGAAGAAACTCCGCTGCCACGAGGCGGAACCAATCTAGGGCTCCGGCGGAGCTGTTCGGCCGGGGAAACTTCCCTCCGGGAGGGGGAAATCATCACCATCGTCATCACCAACGATCCTATCATCGGGAGGGGCCCAATCTTCATCAACATCTTCACCAGCACCATCTCCTCTCAAACCCTAGTTCATCTCTTGTATCCAATCTTTGTCCCAAAGCCTCAGATTGGTACTGCTACATCTTGAGCACTGCGTTGGTTTTCCCTTGAAGAGGAGAGGGTGATGCAGCAAAGTAGCGTAAGTATTTCCCTCAGTTTTTGAGAACCAAGGTATCAATCCAGTAGGATGCCACGCACGAGTCCCTCGCACCTACACAAACAAATAAATCCTTGCAACCAACGCGATAAGGGGTTGTCAATCCCTACACGGTCACTTGCGAGAGTGAGATCTGATAAGATAATATTTTTGGTATTTTTATGATAAAGATGGAAAGTAAAGAAAACAAAATAAAAACGGCGCCAGAAATAGCTTGTTGTCGGGAGATTAATATGATGGAAAATAGACCCGGGGGCCATAGGTTTCACTAGTGGCTTCTCTCATGAGCATAAATATTACGGTGGGTGAACAAATTACTGTTGAGCAATTGATAGAATTGAGCATAGTTATGAGAATATCTAGGTATGATCATGTATATAGGCATCACGTCCGAGACAAGTAGACCGACTCCTGCCTGCATCTACTACTATTACTCCACACATCGACCGCTATCCAGCATGCATCTAGAGTATTAAGTTCATAAGAACAGAGTAACGCTTTAAGTAAGATGACATGATGTGGAGGGATAAACTCATGCAATATGATATAAACCCCATCTTGTTATCCTCGATGGCAACAATACAATACGTGCCTTGCTGCCCCTACTGTCACCGGGAAAGGACACCGCAAGATTGAACCCAAAGCTAAGCACTTCTCCCATTGGAAGAAAGATCAATCTAGTAGGCCAAACCAAACTGATAATTCGAAGAGACTTGCAAAGATAACCAATCATACATAAAAGAATTCAGAGAAGATTCAAATATTGTTCATAGATAAACTTGATCATAAACCCACAATTCATCGGTCTCAACAAACACACCACAAAAGAAGATTACATCGAATAGATCTCCACGAGAGAGGGGGAGAACATTGTATTGAGATCAAAAAAGAGAGAAGAAGCCATCTAGCTAATAACTATGGATCCGAAGGTCTGAGGTAAACTACTCACACATCATCGGAGAGGCTATGGTGTTGATGTAGAAGCCCTCCGTGATCGAGGCCCCCTCCGGCGGAGCTCCGGAACAGGCCCCAAGATGGGATCTCACGGGTACAGAAGGTTGCGGCGGTGGAATTAGGTTTTTGGCTCCGTATCTGGTAGTTTGGGGGTACGTAGGTATATATGGGAGGAACAAGTACGTCGGTGGAGCAACGTGGGGCCCACGAGGGTGGAGGCCGCGCCCATGGGGGGTAGGCGCACCCCCTACCTCGTGCCCTCCTGGTTGATGTCTTGACGTAGGGTCCAAGTCCTCTGGATCACGTTCGTTCCGAAAATCACGCTCCCGAAGGTTTCATTCCGTTTGGACTCCGTTTGATATTCTTTTTCTGCGAAACTCTGAAATAGGCAAAATCAGCAATTCTGGGCTGGGCCTCCGGTTAATAGGTTAGTCCCAAAAATAATATAAAAGTGTATAATAAAGCCCAATAATTTCCAAAACAGAATATAATATAGCATGGAACAATAAAAAATTATAGATACGTTGGAGACGTATCAGGTACCTGTGGGTTGCTAGTAGTGTTGATTACTCCTTGTAGTTGATGCTAGTTGGTTTATTTGGTGGAAGATCATATGTTCAGATCCATTATGCATATTAATACCCCTCTGATTATGAACATGAATACGCTTTGTGAGTAGTTACCTTTGTTCCTGAGGACATGGGAGAAGTCTTGCTATAATTAGTCATGTGAATTTGGTATTCGTTCGATATTTTGATAAGATGTATGTTATCTTTCCTCTATGGTGTTATGTGAACATCGACTACCTGACACTTCAGCATTATTTGGGCCTAGAGGAAGGCATTGGGAAGTAATAAGTAGATGATGGGTTGCTAGAGTGACAGAAGCTTAAACCCTAGTTTATGCGTTGCTTCGTAAGGGGCTGATTTGGATCCATATGTTTCATGCTATGGTTAGGTTTACCTTAATACTTCTTTTATAGTTGCGGATGCTTGCAATAGGAGTTAATCATAAGTGGGATGCTTGTCCAAGTAAGGAAATAACCCAAGCACCGGTCCACCCACATATCAAATTACCAAAGTACCGAACGCGAATCATATGAGCGTGATGAAAACTAGCTTGACGATAATTCCCATGTGTCCTCGGGAGCGTTTTCCTTCATATAAGAGTTTGCCCAGGCTTGTCCTTTGCTACAAAAAGGATTGGGCCATCTTGCTGCACTTTTTTTACACTTGTTACTTGTTACTCGTTACAAATTACCTTATCATAAAACTATCTGTTACCTATAATTTCCGTGCTTGCGGAGAATACCTTGCTGAAAACCGCTTGTCATTTCCTTCTGCTCCTCGTTGGGTTCGACACTCTTGCTTATCGAAAGGACTAGATAGATCCCCTATACTTGTGGGTCATCAAGACTCTTTTATGGTGCCGTTGCCGGGGAGTGAAGCGCCTTTGGTAAGTGGAATTTGGTAAGGAAAAATTTATATAGTGTGTTGAAATTTACTGTCACTTGCTACTATGGAAAGTAATCCTTTGAGGGGCTTGTTCGGGGTATCTTCACCCCGACCAGTAGAGCAAATAGTTTTTCCTCAACCTACTGAACCTACTAAAAAGTTTTACTTTGAAATTCCTTCGGGTATGATAGAGAAACTGCTAGCTAATCCTTTTGCAGGAGATGGAACATTGCATCCCGATTTACACCTAATCTATGTGGATGAAGTTTGTGGATTATTTAAGCTTGCAGGTATGCCCGATGATGTTATCAAGAAGAAGGTCTTCCCTTTATCTTTTAAGGGAGAGGCATTGACATGGTATAGGCTATGTGATGATATGGGATCATGGAACTACAAACGATTGAAATTGGAATTTCATCAGAAGTTTTATCCTATGCATCTTGTTCATCGTGATCGTAATTATATATATAATTTTTGGCCTCGCGAAGGAGAAAGCATCGCTCAAGCTTGGGGGAGGCTTAATTCAATGTTATATTCATGCCCTGATCATGAGCTCTCAAGAGAAATGATTATTCAAAATTTCTATGCTCGGCTTTCTCTCAATAATCGCTCCATGCTCGATACTTCTTGTACTGGCTCTTTTATGATGAAGACTATTGAATTCAAATGGGATTTATTGGAAAGAATTAAACGCAACTCTGAAGATTGGGATCTCGACGAAGGTAAAGAGTCAGGTATAATACCTAAGTTTGATTGTGTTCAATCTTTTATGGATACCGATGCTTTCCGTGAATTTAGCACTAAATATGGACTTGACTCTGAGATAGTAGTTTCTTTCTGCGAATCCTTTGCTACTCATGTTGATCTCCCTAAGGAGAAGTGGTTTAAATATAATCCTCCCATTGAAGTAAAAGTAGTTGCACCTATTAAAGTTGAAGAAAAGACTATCACTTACAATCATCCTATTGTTCCTACTGCTTATGTTGAGAAACCACCTTTCCCTGTTAGAATAAAGGATCATGCTAAGGCTTCAACTGTTGTCAACTAAAGTAATATTAGGACACACAAACCCCCTGAGCAAGTTAAATTTGAACCTAATATTGCTATGGTTAAAGATCTCTTGGCGGATAATATTGATGTGCATGTTATTTATTTCTGTGAGGAAATTGCTAGAATTGCTAAGCCTGGTGCTAAAGATAAACATAAACCTGTTGTAGGCATGCCTGTTATTTCTGTTAAAATAGGAGATCATAATTATCATGGCTTATGTGATATGGGTGCTAGTGCTAGTGCAATACCTCATACCTTATACAAAGAAATTATGCATGATATTGCACCTGCTGAGATAGAAGATATAGATGTTACAATTAAACTTGCCAATAGAGATACTATTTCACCGGTTGGGATTGTTAGAGATGTTGAAGTATTGTGTGGGAAGGTTAAATATCCTGCTGATTTTCTTGTTCTTGGTTCCCCACAAGATAGCTTTTGTCCCATTATATTTGGTAGACCCTTCTTGAACACTGTTAATGCTAGGATAGACTGCGAAAAGGATGTTGTTACTATTGGTTTGGGTGATATGTCTCATGAGTTTATTTTTTCTAAATTTCATAGACAACCCCGTGATGAGGAATTGCCTAGTAAGGATGAAATTATTGGTCTTGCTTCTATTGCCGTGCCTCCTAATGATCCTTTAGAACAGTATTTGCTTGATCATGAAAATGATATGTTTATGAATGAAAGAAGGGAAATAGATGAAGCATTCTTTAAACAGGGACCTATTCTGAAACACAACTTGCCTGTTGAAATCCTAGGGGATCCTCCTCCACCCAAGGGTGATCCCGTGTTTGAGCCTAAACCATTGCCTGATACTCTTAAATATGTTTATCTTGATGAAAAGAAGATATATCCTGTTATTATTAGTGCTAACCTTTCAGAGCATGAAGAAGAGAAATTATTGAAAACTCTGAAGAAGCACCGTGCTGCTATTGGATATACTCTTGATGATCTTAAGGGCATTAGTCCCACTCTATGTCAACACAAAATAAATTTGGAGAAAGACGCCAAACCAGTTATTGATCATCAACGACGATTAAATCCTAAGATGAAAGAAGTGGTAAGAAAGGAAATATTAAAGCTCCTTGAAGCAGGTATAATTTATCCAGTTGCTGATAGTCAGTGGGTAAGTCCTGTTCATTGTGTCCCTAAGAAGGGAGGTATTACCGTCGTTCCTAATGATAAAGATGAATTAACCCCGCAAAGAATTATTACAGGTTATAGGATGGTAATTGATTTTTGCAAATTAAATAAAGCTACTAAAAAAGATCATTACCCTTTGCCTTTCATTGATCAAATGCTAGAAAGATTATCCAAACATACACATTTTTGCTTTCTAGATGGTTACTCTGGTTTCTCTCAAATACGTGTGTCAGCTGATTATCAAGAAAAGACCACTTTTACTTGCCCTTTCGGTACCTTTGCTTATAGACGTATGCCTTTTGGTTCATGTAATGCACCTGCTACCTTCCAAAGATGCATGATGGCTATATTCTCTGACTTTTGTGAAAAGATTTGTGAGGTTTTCATGGACGATTTCTCCGTTTATGGTTCCTCTTTTGATGATTGCTTGAGCAACCTTGATTGAGTTTTGCAGAGATGTGAAGAAACTAATCTTGTCTTGAACTGGGAGAAGTGCCACTTTATGGTTAATGAAGGTATTGTCTTGGGGCATAAAATTTCTGAAAGAGGTATTGAAGTTGATAAAGCTAAAGTTGATGCTATTGAAAAGATGCCGTGTCCCAAGGACATCAAAGGTATAAGAAGTTTCCTTGGTCATGCCGGTTTTTATAGGAGGTTCATTAAGGACTTTTCAAAAATTTCTCGGCCTCTGACTAATCTATTACAAAAAGATATACCTTTTGTCTTTGATGATGATTGTGTAGAAGCATTTGAAATACTTAATAAAGCATAAATTTCTGCACCTATTGTTCAGCCACCTGATTGGAATTTACACTCTGAAATTATGTGTGATGCTAGTGATTATGCTGTAGGTGCTGTTCTAGGACAAAGAGTTGATAAGAAATTAAATGTTTTTCAATATGCTAGTAAAACTCTACACAGTGCCCAGAGAAACTATGCTACTACCGAAAAAGAATTCTTAGCAGTTGTATTTGCTTGTGATAAGTTCAGACCTTATATTGTTTATTCTAAAGTAACTATTCACACTGATCATGCTGCTATTAAGTATCTTATGGAAAAGAAAGATGCTAAACCTAGACTTATTAGATGGGTTCTTTTGCTACAAGAATTTGATTATCTTATTATTGATAGAAAGGGAGCTAAGAACCCACTTGCACACAATTTGTCCAGGTTAGAGAATGTTCTTGATGACCCACTACCTATTGATGATAGCTTTCCTGATGAACAATTAAATGCCATAAATGCTTCTCGTACTGCTCCATGGTATGCTGATTATGCTAATTACATTGTTGCTAAATTTATACCACCTAGTTTCACATACCAGCAAAAGAAAAAGTTTTTCTATGATTTGAGGCATTACTTCTGGGATGACCCACACCTTTATAAAGAAGGAGTAGATGGTGTTATTAGACGTTGTATACCTGAGCATGAACAGGAACAGATCCTGCGCAAGTGTCACTCCGAAGCTTATGGAGGACACCACGCTGGAGATAGAACTGCACATAAGGTATTGCAATCCGATTTTTATTGGCCTTCTCTCTTCAAGGATGCTCGTAAGTTTGTCTTATCTTGTGATGAATGTCAAAGGATTGGTAACATTAGTAAACGTCAGGAAATGCCTATGAACTATTCACTTGTTATTGAACCATTCGATGTTTGGGGCTTTGATTATATGGGACTGTTTCCTTCCTCTAATGGGTATACACATATTTAGTTGCTGTTGATTACGTTACTAACTGGGTAGAAGCTATTCAACTAGTAGTGCTGATCATAACACCTATATTAAGATGCTTAAAGAAGTTATTTTTCCAAGGTTTGGAGTCTCTAGATATTTAATGACTGATGGTGGTTCACATTTTATTCATGGTGCTTTCCCTAAAATGCTTGCAAAGTATGATGTTAATCATAGAATTGCATCTCCTTATCACCCACAGTCTAGTGGTCAAGTGGAATTGAGCAATAGAGAGCTCAAATTAATTTTGCAAAAGACTGTTAATAGATCTAGAAAGAATTGGTCCAAGAAACTTGATGATGCATTATGGGCCTATAGAACTGCATATAAAAATCCTATGGGTATGTCCCCGTATAAAATGGTTTACGGAAAAGCATGTCACTTACCTCTCAAATTGGAACATAAGGCATATTGGGCCATTAAAGAGCTCAATTATGATTTCAAACTTGTCGGTGAAAAAAGGTTATTTGACATTAGCTCACTTGATGAATGGAGAACCCAGGCCTATGAGAATGCCAAACTCTTTAAAGAAAAAGCTAAAAGATGGCATGACAAAAGGATACAAAAGCGTGAGTTTAATGTAGGTGATTATGTGTTACTATTCAACTCTCGTTTAAGATTTTTTGCAGGAAAACTTCTCTCTAAATGGGAAGGCCCTTACGTTATCGAGGAGGTCTATCGTTCCGGTGCCATAAAAATCAACAACTTCGAAGGCACAAATCCGAAGGTGGTGAACGGTCAAAGAATCAAACATTATATCTCAGGTATTCCTATAAATATTGAAACTAATATTATTGAAACCGTAACACCGGAGGAATACATAAGAGACACTTTCCAGAACGTTTCAGACTCCGAAAAGGAATAGGTACGTGGTACGGTAAGTAAACCGACTCCAAAACAGTTCTAATGGCAATTTTTCTCCGTTTTGGAATATTTAAGAAAATAGGAAAATAAGAAGTAGTTCGGGAAGGACACGAGGCTTCCACGAGGGTGGAGGGCGCGCCCTACCCCCTGGGCGCGCCCCCTACCTCGTGGGCACCTCGTGCGCTCTCTGGACTCCGTTTTCTTGCACGATACTTCTTTTGGTCGGTAAAAATTCATTATATAAACTCCCGAAGGTTTTGACCACCGTACCACGCAATTATCCTCTGTTCTTGTTTCGAGCTGTTTCTGCCGCAGATTAGAGCAAGATGTCTTCTCAAGAGTCAGTCGGGGAGAGTTGGGTGCTCATCTGACACCAGGTACAGGGGCAAACCTTTGGGCCCTCAATGGAGGAAGAGATGGAAGCTGACTTGAAAAGGATAGATGCCATGGAGGAGGATCAAGAAGTTACTTCTCGTTTCCGGGTAGGATTCACGATGGGGGAACTATAGAGCTCCGCTATCCCAAACTCGGCCATCCCCTCCAACGTTAAATTTCTCTCTTATGAAAATATGAAAAGGAGTGTTACTTGTTCTCCCGCAGCTATGCAACATCCATGGGTGCAAGGAGCCTTAACCGTCACGGGTAAGCTTCGTAAGGAAATAATGGATCTTAAGCGGCAAGTCAACAAGCTCGAGGAGGAGAATCGTATCCTAAGGGGTATCATAGCCAAGAATATCACATCTTCATCCCCAAAGAAGGAGACATAATCACATGGGTATGGGCACTCCCCTTGGCAACTGCCAAGATTGGGGGAGGTGCCCCGCTATCGTATCACCATCACACTCCTATCTTTACCGTTTTTCTTAGTTCGATCCTTTTGGTAATATCTTGATCTAGTAGAATAGAGTTTTAGTATGATTTAGTTTTGAGTTTTGCCTTATGGTCCTTCTATGTAATCGAGTCCGTGAGCTATATAATAAAGATTAGTGTTGAGTCAAGGGCTTGATTATCTTGCTATGATCTTGAGTGAATAAAAGAAAAAGAAAAAAATAATAATAAAAAGAAATAAAGAGATCATATTGATCTTATGGAGAGTAATGACTTCACATATAGAGAGTGTGATGATTAAAAGTTGTTGAGAGTTGACAAACATAGTTTTGGTCATCGTTGCAATTAGTAGGAAGTAATAAAGAAAGAGAGGTTTCACATACAAATATATTATCTTAGACATCTTTTATGATTGTGAGCACTCATTAAAATATGACATGCTAAAGAGTTGACGTTGGACAAGGAAGACAACGTATGGGTTATGTTTTCTTATATCTGAAATAAAGTATATTGTCATGGATCATCCAACATGTCAGCCAATTCTTTGCACCAAGTAGAGATACTACTTGTGCTTCCAATACCCTTAAACCCAGTTTTGCCATGAGAGTACACCATATCTACCTATGGATTGAGTCAGATCCTTCAAGTAAGTTGTCATTGTTGCATGCAATAAAAATTGCTCTCTAAATATATATGACTTATTAGTGTGGAGAAAATAAGCTTTATACGATCTTGTGACGTGGAAGAAATAAAAGCGACAGACTGCATAATAAAGGTCCACATCACAAGTGGCAATATAAAGTGACGTTCTTTTGCATTAAGATTTCGTGCATCCAACCAAAAGCACATGACAACCTCTGCTTCCCTCTGCGAAGGGCCTATATTTTACTTTTATCTTCTAACCTTGTGCAAGAGTCATGGTGATCTTCACCTTTCCTTTTTACATTTTATCTTTTGGCAAGCACACTGTGTTGGAAAGATCCTGATATATATATATATATATATATATATATATATATATATATATATATATATATATATATATATATCTAATTGGATGTAAGTTAGCATGAGCTATTATTGTTGACATTACCCTTGAGGTAAAAGGTTGGGAGGCGAAACTATAAGCCCCTATCTTTCTCTGTGTCCGATTAAAACTCCGTAACCACAAGTATTGCGTGAGTGTTAGCAATTGTGAAAGACTAAATGATAGTTGAGTATGTGGACTTGCTGAAAAGCTCTTATATAGACTCTTTCCAATGTTATGATAAATTGCAATTGCCTCAATGACTGAGATTATAGTTGTTGGTTCTCAATGAAGTTTCTGATTCATACTTGACGTTGTGAATAGATTATTACTTGAGGATAAGAAGTCATATGACAATATTCAAATATGTTGCTGTTATAAGAATGATCATGATGCCCTCATGTCCATATTTTATTTTATCGACAGCTCTATCTCTAAACATGTGGACATATTTATCGTTATCGGCTTCCGCTTGAGGACAAGTGAGGTCTAAGCTTGGGGGAGTTGATACGTCCATTTTGCATCATGCTTTTATATCGATATTTATTGCATTATGGGCTGTTATTACAACACGTTATGTCACAATACTTATGCCTATTCTCTCTTATTTTACAAGGTTTACATGAAGAGGGAGAATGCCGACAGCTGGGATTCTGGGCTGGAAAAGGAGCAAATATTAGAGACCTATTCTGCACAGCTCCAAAAGTCCTGAAACTTCACGGAAGTCATTTTTGGAATTAAGAAAAAATACTGGGTGAAGAAAATACCAGAGGGGGCCCACACCCTGGCCACGAGGGTGGGAGGCGCGCCCTACCCCCTGGGCGCGCCCCCCTGCCTCGTGGGCCCCCTGGAAGGTCTCTAGTGCCCATCTTCTGGTATATGAAGTCTTTCGTTCGAGAAAAAAATCATAAGCAAGCTTTCGGGAAGAAACTCCGCCGCCACGAGGCGGAACCTTGGCGGAACCAATCTAGGGCTCCGGCGGAGCTGTTCTGCCGGGGAAACTTCCCTCAGGGAGGGGGAAATCATCACCATCGTCATCACCAACGATCCTCTCATCGGGAGGGGCCCAATCTTCATCAACATCTTCACCAGCACCATCTCCTCTCAAACCCTAGTTCATCTCTTGTATCCAATCTTTGTCCCAAAGCCTCAGATTTGTACCTGTGGGTTGCTAGTAGTGTTGATTACTCCTTGTAGTTGATGCTAGTTGTTGGAAGATCATATGTTCAGGGGAAGCATAGCAACGAGTGGGGAGAGTGTGTCTAGGTACCCTCGTAGACCAAAAGTGGAAGCGTTATGTAACGCGGTTGATGTAGTCGAACGTTGATGTCTACTACGCAACCTTCTTATTGTAGATGTTGTTGGGCCTCCAAGTGTAGAGGTTTTTAGGACAGTAGCAAATTTCCCTCAAGTGGATGACCTAAGGTTTATCAATCAGTGGGAGGCGTAGGATGAAGATGGTCTCTCTCAAGCAACCCTGCAACCAAATAACAAAGAGTCTCTTGTGTCCCCAACACACCCAATAGAATGGCAAATTGTATAGGTGCACTAGTTCGGCGAAGAGATGGTGATACAAGTTGAAAGTGCGTTATATCGACTAGAGGGGGGGGGGGGGTGAATAGGCGATTTTTATGAATTCTTCACCGAGGAATTTGCCGGTGAGGAAATTCCTTAGCGAATAACTTCTTGCAGCGAAATAAGTACTCAAAAACAAACATAATAGAATACAAGCATGGTCATCATGATGAAATGAGAACAAGCACAGAGTACAGAAAGCGTAAACACAGGATAACACAGGATGAAGACAAACAGACTGAAGAAATTGAACTGAGGAAATTGGGAAAGTCTTCAGTCAAAGTCTTCAAACACAGATATGACAAGCACACAACACAGTGATGAGGAAATGAAAGAGTTGAGGAAATAGAACCAGTAGGCTTGGTGAAGACAATGATTTGGTAGACCAGTTCCAACTGCTGTCTCAGTTGTACATATGGTTGGAGCGGCTAGGTATTTAAACCTGAGGACACACAGTCCCGGACACACAGTCCTCACCGTATTCTCCTTGAGCTAAGGTCACACAGACCTCGCCCAATCACTCGTGGTAAGTCTTCAGGTGACTTCCAAACCTTCACAAACTTGGTCACTCGGCTATCCACAATTCCTCTTGGATGCTCTAGACCATGATGCCTAACCATCTGGAAGAAGCACAATCTTCAATGGTAACAAGCGTCGGATCCACGCAGGATCAATCTCTTCAGTGATGCTCAATCACTTTGGGTTTGTAGGTGTTTGGGTTTGGGTTTTTCCTCACTCGATGATTTTCGCTCAAAGTCCTTGGAGGATGGGATGCTCTCAAATGACAAGTGTCAGTTTCTCTCGGAGCAGCCAACCAGCTAGTGGTTGTAGGGGGCGGCTATTTATAGCCTAGGGAGCAGCCCGACATGATAAGACATAAATGCCCTTCAATGATATGACCGTTAGGTGGGTAGATATTTTGGGACAGATGGCGCGTAGCACAACAACGGTCGGAATTTTGAGTATCAAATTCCTCAGGGCTATCATGTTCCTCACTGTGTAGGCAATCTGCACTGGCGAATTCCTAACTCCTCAGTCAGAACAAATTCCTCAGAGACTAGAAGAACTTTGTCTCTGTCACTGAAGAATATGACTGATCTGTATGAGATTTCCAATGGCTTCACTCGAAGGGATTGGTAGGTGTAGGATTTTGAGTTGAGCATCACATGGAAATTTTTCCTTAGTATTTCCTCGACCCCCTTTAACAGTACGGTGTTTCCTATGACTCAAGAAATAGAAAATGAAACTACGAAAACAAAAGTCTTCACGCTTCATGTTCCTCAAATGAATACCAAGTCTTCAAGGTCACACCAATTTCTTCACTTTCAAAGTCTTCAGAAAGTCTTCAGAAATCCAAAGTCTTCAGTCGAAGAACTTGATTTTTAGGGGTCGAATTTCTCTGTAAATATCAAAACTCCTCATAGACATATAGACCTGTGTACACTCATAAACGCATTAGTCCCTGTCTTCAATACACCAAAGTCACTAAGGGGCACTAGATGCACTTACAATCTCCCCCTTTTTGGTGATTGATGACAATTAATATAGGTTAAGTTTTCAACGGGGATAAACATATGAAGTGTAAATACTGATATTGAGGAATTTGATTGCAAGATATAGAAGAACCCCCCTGAAGATGTGCATAGTGAGGAATTTTCTTTTGAAGTAATGCACACTTGAAGAGTAAAATCATGGAGATCTCCCCCTATATCTTGTAATTCATACACGCATTTGACATATAATATGAAGAATTTGAAATGCATGATGAAATATGGTGACTGATGTAATTCAGCATGCGTGCAATAACATTAACGAGGAATAAGCATGCAGAAGAAACAGCAAAAGTATCAGGCCACCATAGAGTTTAAGTTTAAAACTCAATCCAGCAAAGTCATCAGAAGAACAAGAGTTGTAACTTAAGAAAAAACGCCCATATATGATAAACTCGCTTGAAGACTAACTCAATTTTCTCCTCCTTTGTCATCGAATGACCAAAAGGATCGAAAATGAGGACTAACGCCCCTGAAGAATATCAAGTTGATGGAGGAGCGCCAGCGTTGTTGGGGTCGTTTGTCGTAGTAGGGCCTGCCGCAGTGTCGTCCAAGTCTTCATGCTCGTCGGTGTCGCGTGATGAAGAATAGGAGCTGGCCACCAAGGAAGGAACCTTGACCTTCTTGTATTTCTTCGGTGGAGGTGCAGACCAGTCAAAGTCTTCCTTGAGACCCATGTTCTTCAGATCTTCTTCACCATATACATTTGATAGAATATCCCAAGTGCGATCGAAGACTTCATGGAGGTAGTAATGGTTTTTCTTCACTGCATTATGTGTAGCAGTCATGTTGTGAAGAATTGAACCAAACTGACGCTTAACCCATTTATGGTTTCGATCCACCTTCTGGTGAAGACTTTGCGGAAGCTCACGGTCAGTCATCACACGAGGAGCAGTGGCTTCAGGATTTGACTTGGACGCATGGGCAGCAGAATCATGAGTGGCAGAGTCATCATTGGTGGAATAAGATGCAGCTTTGTGAAACTGACCATCCAATGGACGAATGCCTTCATCTATGACAGCTGGTGCCTTGCCCTTTTCGTTAGTTGAGGAATAGGTCCGCTTGAGGACTTCAATCAGGGGCAAGTAGCTGAGGTGATTCTGAAAATCAGCCTTGTAGTTGAGTGAAGACCTTGTTCTGAGGAATCTCATAATCCACGGTGCATAAGGCTTCAGCTCAAATGGTGAAAGTGCAACATTTGCCAGAGTCCTCATGAAGAAATCATGATAGTTGACAGGAATGCGATGAATGATGTTGAAAACCAGATTCTTCATGATGCCAACAATTTCCTCATCAGATGAGTCGTGGCCTTTGATTGGACTCATAGTCTTCGTCAGAATGCGATAGACTGTCCTTGGTACATACTGCAATTCCTTCACGAGGAATTTTGTCCTTGAGGCTTGACCGGGCTTCAATGGCTTCATCAGCACTTGCATATAGTGATCTGTAAGCTCAGGCTCTTGGTACATGCAACGAGCTCCTTCAGGTGGAGGACTGATGCGCAGGGCGTGAAGTAATTCACTGGGCGGTGCCTTATAGTGAGTGTTCTCAGTCATCCAGTCCAAAACCCAGGAGTTCACATCGTCAGCATCTCCTGTGATGTGCAATGTTGCGTAGAATTGAAGAATGAGTTCTTCATTCCAATCAACTATGTCTGTGCAAAAGTTGAGGAGGCCTGTGTCATGAAGCACACTGAGGACAGGTGTGAAGCATGGAAGTGATTCCATGTCCACATGAGGAATATGCTCGTGGTCGAAGACTTTGTCCTTGTTCAAGAGCAGTTAAGAATAGAGTTTGGCCTGGCTGGCGGTCCAGAAGCGCTTCCTTCTAAGACGAGCAGAATCATAGGGATTGTAGTCAGTGAAGAACACGTGCTCGCCGAAGAAATCATCAGCCTTGAATTTCTGCTTCTTTGAGAATGGATCCTTTGGTTTGGGCTGAGGAGTATCAGTCAATTGCATTATGACCTCAGGAATCGCAATCTCAGGTTCTTCATGCTGAGGAATTTCAGCTTCTACTCCAGTGACAGCCTAGGTCTTCAATTCTTCATTTTCATTTTCTTCAGCACTAGTGGCTGGAATTTCTTCATGGACAGACGGTGTGGCATGTGGTTCATCAGATCCCATTTGAACTGTAGTTGCTGGGGACTGAGGAATTTGTTGCAATGGTGTGAAGAGTGGAGAGTTGGGGTGCTGACTTTCCCAAAAGTCATCATTCAGCACAGGTGTGGTATAACCAATGTCCACATCTTCATCTTCCATTTCTTCAACGCCGGCCTCTTCAGCAGTAAACTGAGGCATAGGCGAGGAAACAGCTGGAGTTGAAGGGATTTCATCCACTTCAATTTCTTCATCCATCTGCTCTGACGTAGCAGCAGAAGGACTTTCTTCATCAGATCCGCTAGGGATCACGTATTCTTCATCAAAAGGGACGATTTCCTTTGATGGCATGGTTGAGATAGGAACAACATCAATGGGGTTTGCAAAAGAGCTGGTCATAGACTTCATTTTCTTCGGAGCTGAAGAAGCTGATGCCTTCCTTTTCTTCACTGCTGCACGCTTTGCAGCCTTGGTCTTCTTCACATCTGATGCAGATGGAAAGATTGGAGTTGGAGTAGGCGCAGGAGGAGCAGAGGAATGTGGTTGATTTTCTTCAGGCACAACTGATGCAGTTGCCCTGACCTCTTCATTTTCTTCAGGCGCACCACTAGTGGATGCCTTGGCAATTTCATCAGCGGCTGGGATGCAGTCATCAGCCCTGGAACTCACATTTTCCTCAGCAGCCTGAATGTCATCAGCGGTGCTGGCATGTTCTTCAGTCGGCTGAGCAGATGCTTCAGCCTGAGGAATTTCTCGTTGCGTTGGAGCTGCAACATTGGAGGTGAACTTCTTAGTCAGTTTTACAAACCTGACCTTGGCTCCTTGCCAATCAACATAGTAAGCATTGAAATCATCGCTGAGGATTTTGATTTCAGACTGGATCTTCACAAGATCATCAGTTGTCATAGAGACAACATTGTTCTTCAGGATTCCTTCCTGTACTGCTCTTTCTTGATCTGCCTGGCCTTCTTAAATTTCCATTTCTCTTCTTGGATGAAGGCAGTCAGCATATGACTTTGGCCAGGAGTCAACTTGAAGTCAGGCATAGGAGTGTTTGGGTCCTTGTGCCAGAGATCAATGTAGTCGAGGATCAACTTTGGATCCAAAAGCAGTGGCACATTTGTGCCCTTGGCCCTAACGGCCCTGACCTGCCTATCTCTGATGATTTCAGCAAGTTCTTCATCATCAGCTTCGTCTTCATCAGACGGCACTTGGAAGGCGACTTGCTTCTTGTGAGGACTTGGGCGAGAGCCTCATCCAGCAGTGGCCTTTGTCTTCAGCAGAGAGGGTCTTGTTGAAGAATTTGGTGCAACTGAGGAACTAGCAGAAGCTCCTGAGGCAATAGAGATGCCCGTCGTCCTTTGACACATGGTAAGATGCACAGGTGCTGAGGACTTGGTTAGAGCAACTGAGGACTTTGGAGGAGCAGGAGCAGCGTGAGGAATTTGCCATGAGGGCTTTGAGGATTCTGGCCGTGAGGGCATTGCTGAGGAACTTGGCCTTGAGGGCATTGAAGGTGAAGCACTTGGCTTGTGCGCAGGCTTCTTTGCCATGGATTTCTTCGGCTTGACAGAGGCCTCAGCGGCAGCAGCAGCATCAGAGTCTTCGTTGAATTTCCTCACTGCTTCTCTGGCTTGTCTAGCCAGCTTGGCCTGGCGCTTGGCCCATTCATCAGGATAATCCTAACCACGCTTGAGGCTGGGGGGATCCACTTCTTGACCAGGTGCCGACGGAGGTCTTGGGCATGGAGGATTTAGTGCGAATTTCTTCATGTATTTGGGAGTAACATACCTGTACTCCCTCCACTCCCTTGCCCATCTCCTCTCTATCCTCTGTATGCGCACCTTGCGTTGATTCTTGTCCTCTTTTCCAAATTTAGCCTCATCAGGAGTGCAGTAATCCTTATATATGTCATCAGGGATTTCAAAGGCAGTATTGATTTCAGGCCTCTTTCCTCCTTTCTGTGGCTTTTTACCGTCAGCCATTTTCTTCAGCTGAGGAATTTGAACAATGGAATTCTCTGAAGATGTATGCAACTTTTCTTCGAGGTACGCTGCAAATGAGTTAAGTTGATGAGAACCTAGTGATTCAGCAGCGGACATGAGTACCTGTGAACAGAGTATAATTGCGAGGAATTTGGAGAGGTCATATGCGTTCTCAGAAGGTTTTGTAAAAAGAACAAGTTTGAGGAATTTGACCAGATGAGTCTTGAAGAATTTCACTAAGCGTTCTTTGTCTTAGGTTCCAGAGTTGTATAGATCAAGGATCCACACAATTAAGGAATCTTGAAGAAAAATTATTGCTTAGAGAAACGAATCAAGAACAGATGACATGTGAGGTGTTTAGTGTGTGAGGATTTGAAGAAAAACACCTTTGAAGATTTTGTAGTAATCATTTGAATCAAAGAGGGCAGTAAAAGTAACTTTTAATTACCCTGGACGAAGAACACGACAAACTGGGAGGTGGAGATGTGAAGTTCGTTAGTGCAGATCTTCCACGCCCTAACTCGGCGGAGGAAGACGGCTACGGCGGCATCAGAGTCAAGATTTCCGCGGCCGGCGCGAGTACGACAGCGACGAGGTCGAGGCAGTGAAGCTCTTCCTCACCGGCGACGATAAAGTAGTGGCGGCGCTAGGGTTTGAGAAGCTCGAGCTGGAGAGAGGTCGAGCGGACTAAAGGAAGTGAGGAAGGGGAGGGGGGTATTTATAGCCACGGTGAAAAACTGTTCGCCCGAAGAAATTGGACGAACGTGCCCCTGACCCTTCTCATTCGCTTGACATGTGTCACCCACGTACTGAGAAGTGGAGATCGTGTGCAATTGTGGGTGAATAGATAAGTATTTCGTGGGATGCGGAATGGTTTGAGCGGCAAAGCCGAAAATTTGGATAAGATAAGTTTTAATGTTCCGTTCACAAATTCTTCAGCTGACAAGGACACAGTGAAGATTTTGAACGAGTTTCAAATAGAACGCACATGGAGAATTTGTGAAAAGATTGGGTTGAGTTTAGCATAGAGGGGGAAGGGTCCGATCACATTCACTTAACAGAAAAAGCAACTTGAAGAATTAGCCATAAGTGAATGCTGTAGAGGACATAAACTCATATATATATAGCCAACGAAGAAAAAGACGGAAACAGTGAAGACAATGCAAAGTTGAAGAAAATGAACAACTGAGGAATTTCAAAACTGAGGAAAAACTCAAATTGAAGATTTTCAACTTTTGGTGGTGGCGTGACCCACCGTATGAGAATGATGATTTCAGACACCACATACAATTGTCATAGGGTTCTGAGAATCAAATTCTTCGTTAATTTCTTCACACTTAGAGTGTTATTTGTCACGACCAGTTTTCCAATAAAACATTTATTGAGAAACCGATCCCTTTAACGGACCAGTAGAGAAGAATCCTTCTTACTGGTAGACAAATTCTTGATTACAGAAAAAATCCAGGAGTACTAAATATAATACAAGGTTGAGCGGAGGCTGCTCAACAATTTATTACAAGTACGCCGATATTATACATAAAGGCGGATATGACACAAGGGGTATGGTGGCATAACTACTGACTCGTAATAAAAGTGGTGGTGGATATGTCACAGAGAAGTGGGTGACAGGACTCCTAAATCTTACAGCTCATCGAGCGTCGGAGTGAGGCTCGAGGACTTTTTTATTGTGGGTAGCGGAAGCGTATATAATACAAGTGACCAATTCCAGGATCGCACGGGACTGACTGGGACTCCTCTAGGCGTCGGACTTGCTATCGAACTCATCATCCATGAGATCGCCTTCGTCAACATCTGGCCAAATCAACAAGCCAGGTGAGTACTATGAAAGTACTCGCAAGACAGTTTGGACATAAGATATAACAAATGCAAACATGATGCATACGAGCAGATTAGTAATGCGCACTCAGATAATAAAATTTGCACTGCATGAGAAATAAAAAGGAAGTCGGGCGGTAGTCCTCCCGAAATCCCAATAAAATACTAAAGGCCAATCGAGTGTCTGAAATGACGCCTCGAAAGGGTACAAATAAATTAATAATGCCGCAGTCGGGCGTCAGGGCGACACCACATAAAGGGCTTATATTGGAATATAAACGACAGTGCGTGCCACAGTCGGACGTCTGAGCGACATCACATAAAGGGCTTATATCAAAAGTAAATAACGAGAGTGCCACAGTCGAACGTCTGAGCGACATCACATAAAGGGCTTATATCAAAAGTAAATAACGAGAGTGCCACAGTCGGACGTCTGAGCGACATCACATAAAGGGCTTATATCAAAAGTAAATAACAAGAGTGCCACAGTCGGACGTCTGAGCGACATCACATAAAGGGCTTATATTTCATAACTCGATATTCCAGTAGCTCATGAATTTAAATCATCTCAAGGAAATACTCAGGTACGAAATAATAAAGTGGTTAGTCCATCGCAGGAATAACATTCAATCTGGGTTACCACTCAAGCTTGTTCACCGGGGATTTTCACTGAGACCGACACAGGGATTGACGTGGATATTGATATGGATATGTTGACCAAGGTCCTTGACCATGGACACAAATTTCTCGGAAGGTTTTAACTCTGCAGAGTTTGTACTTTTAACCACAGCCAACAGATTTCGGTAGCCACAAAGGACTAGTTCCGTTTACGGTATTTTAGGAGAAACACATCTAACCAGTACACACCCATTCCACATTCCGTTGCCAGGAATCACCCTAGGCAACGTTCAAGAAAAACCTTGAGACGGGGAGGCTACAACCTCGCGTAGCATGGGATCAAATTTGTATCGCGCGCTCTAAGGGGTGCCCCCCTCTCGGTCCCAACCGGAAACACCCATGTCCCCTGACCGGATGACTGGCTTTAATCCAGGGCCATGGAACCCTCATCCCGGCCCCTCTGTTTGTTGTGTACACGGAAAGAGGTTTGCAACTTACTAAGCCGTATTCTTTGCAGAAAACATGTGGCAGCACGAAAAGGGAACGAACGGTAACGTGGCTCGGTCCACGTTAACGTCGGAGTTTAACGGTTGACATAAGACTGGCATGCTACAACAATACCATCTTACTACCTCTCATGTCACCACATGATCAGGTCATCTCCCATCAAAAGATCACATCAAACTTCGAAGCACACGGGTAGTTGCCTTGCATGCAACGTAACACTCACCGATGCCCATATGCCATGCACAAACTATTCAAGCAAACATGCAAACACTCATCATATCAAAGGTTCAAACATGCTTGCCTGGTTCGGAGAAGTCGGAGTCTAGCTCGGCGAAGTTCGCGGCTCCGTTACCTCCTCCGGTATCTACGGTATAAAGAAACCGTATACTAACGTGAATACTGTTGCGTGTATAAAAATTATTCCAATTTTTTTCCAAATAAATACTATAAAAAACTAGACAAAGATATAAGACTAACAAAAAAAGAATCAATCAAAAAGCATCTTTTGTTTAAAAGATATAAAGGTTTTAGTCCAAGGACTAATCTGTGATGCAACAGAAAAGATCCAGGGGCTTGTTTGAAAAAGCAGAAAACACTTCAGTATGAAATACGCCAGCCAAGAAGGAAAACACACTTTGCCCGAAGGCGCCTTTAGAAAAACGGTTCGAGGAAAAGAAAGAGAGGCTGACGGGGGGTCCCACCCGTCAGGTTCAAACTCGAACAGAGCTCGCCGGCGCCCGAGGGCTGCGGTGGTCGCCGGCGTTGATCCACGGCGGGGTAGGGGGATCGGAGGGTACCTACGGGTTCAGGGTGTCCTTCCGCGTCGGTGGGTGGTGGACTTGGCCGTCGGCGAGCACCACGTCGACGGCGACCTTATCTCCGGCGGACGGTGGTTCGGGCGAGGATGAAACTCTCCGGTGGGTGCTGCAAACTTCAAATTTGGGCGCGGGGTTAGAGAGGTGGATGCACTAGGAGGCTACTGGCATGTGTTGAGAGGCGGGGGTGCACGCACTGGAGCGAATCTTGCCGGATCCCGAAGCGGGTCGAGGCGGCCGGAGTTGGGGAAGAAGACCTCCTCGAGGCCTTCCCAGTGGCTTGGCATGGATCTTGTGGGGTGGAGTGATGGTGCGTGGTCGAGTTCGAGCTCGGGACCTCCTTTTATAGTCGATCCGAGGAGGTGGCCGTGAACGGGATAACGCCGGCGAGCAATTACGGCGGGGCAGAGGTCGGGCAGGAGGTTTAGGTGATTTGGCATCATCGTGGTGGTCCACTGGTACCGTTTCTTAGCTAAAACCTCAGTCGGTCCTGGGTAATACTCCGGCCCTCGACGGAACGGCCGTACGGGCACGACGGCGGCAGGGAGCGCGCTCCGTGCCTCCCAGTTCACGATGACGGCTCTGCAGTGTGCACAGAGGAGGGGACGGCCACGCGGTGGCCTCTGGTGGCTTGGGCGGTGCTGGACAGCGCCGTCCCTCGCTGCGTCTCTCTGGCAGCCGCAGCGGGCGCTGCTGCCGCCGCGCACGGGGTGATGCACCTCGGCCAGCTCGCCGCCGACGCCCGCAACCTTCCAAGCGAACGTGCGGCACGGTGGATAAGAAGGAGGAACATGGAGCAAGGCGCCACTGCAGCTACTGGCGAGATCGACGAGAGTCTCTGAAGAAAACGACATCGGCTACTGAAACTGTTTTCTGAACTCTGAACTTCGACAATAACAGTGTACGCCAGGTGTTCGATGATATGATTTGGGCACGAGGAAAAACTTTCTGGAGCCGGGACTTGGTGAGGTGACCTCTTGATGCATCTAGAGGCTGCCTGAATTTTCTCAGATTTTTAGGAGGAGAAAACAAATGAATTTCACCAAATTTTGCAAATATGGCCCAAACTTGCAGCAAGCACATTTTGAAAATTTTGAATTGGGGACCAGTGGTTCTTCCTGGATCTTGGTTGAGGGTCCTAAGGACTAGCCAGGGAAACTTGTTTGGAGGCAAAACTCAAAGGAAAACTAGTGGTTCCTTTGTAAATTTCTAAGGGCCAAAATAGGAGACAGAAAAGATTTTGATTAAAAATAAATGGAGATAAAAATCATGGGGAAGTTTAACTTGCTGGATTGGAAGTTTGACTTGACACAAAGTGGGGAGATGGCCTTTGGGAGGAGTTTTCAACTTAGGTTATGGCAAGAGATAAGTTTTCAAAGGGAAAGGATCACCCCATAAGCCATAGGGCTATTTATAAAGAAAAGATTTTCAAAAACTTTCCCAAGGAAAAACACTTGTGTTGAGTCAACACAAGATGAAAAACCTCCAAGACCAAAGATCAAGTCTTGGATGAACCCAAACAAAATACTTGTCATAAAAGAAATTTTTTGAGAAGGAGAGTCCTTTTAAAAAAAAATTTAAATAACCTTCTTCAAATCAAATAAAGATTTTGATAAAACCAAATAAAATTTTTGGGTGTCACATTATTCTTCATTGATTGAAGAAAAACGTTTCTTCATGTGTTGCACATCTAAGTCATCAATTTTGCATAAGTGTTAGGACGAGTGTCCTTTTCAAAGAACATTCAAAGATTCTAAGATATTTAGCTCACACCGCAACTTGCTAAATCTCTTCTCATCCAAGGGCTTTGTGAAGATATCGGCTACCTATTCTTCAGTCTTCACATGCTCAATAGAAATGTCGCCCTTCAACACATGATCGCGAAGAAAATGATGACGAATCTGAATGTGCTTTGTCTTCGAGTGCTGAACTGGGTTGTGAGTAATCTTGATGGCACTCTCATTGTCACAAAAGAGAGGCACATTCTTCACGTTGACGCCGTAGTCCTTGAGAGTTTGCTTCATCCACAACAATTGAGCACAACAAGAACCAACAGCAATGTACTCAGCTTCAGCAGTAGACAGTGATACGCAGTTCTGTTTCTTCGAGGACCAACAGACCAAAGATCGTCCGAGGAAATGACATATACCAGATGTTGACTTGCGGTCCACATGATCGCCAGCATAGTCAGAGTCAGAATATCCAATGAGATCAAAAGCCGAGCCCTTGGGGTACCATAATCCAAGTGTTGGTGTGTGAGCTAGATATCGAAGAATATGCTTCACAACCTTATGGTGTGATTCCTTCGGTGTAGCTTGAAATCGGGCACACATGCAAACACTAAGAATTATATCTAGCCTAGATGCACATAAGTACAATAAAGAACCAATCATGGAGCGGTATACCTTATGAACGAAGTCAATACCATTTTCATCAGTGCATAGATGGCCATTTGTGGGCATAGGAATTTTGACGCCTTTGCAATCTTGCATGCCGAATTTTCTCAGTACATCCTTGAGGTATTTCTCCTGAGATATGAATATGCCATTGCGCCATTGACGAATTTGAAGACCTAAGAAGAATTTCAACTCTCCCATCATAGACATTTGATATTCTTCACTCATCATATAGGCAAATTCATCACTATAACGTTGGTCAGTACAGCCAAAGATAATATCATCAACATATATTTGGCACACAAACAGTTCACCATCATAAGATTTAGTGAAAAGAGTAGGGTCGAGTGAACTGGGTTTGAAGCCTTTCTTCATGAGGAATTCCTTCAAAGTATCATACCACGCCCGAGGTGCCTGCTTGAGGCCATAGAGGGCCTTATTGAGTCTGAAGACTTTGTCAGGATTCTTTGGATCTTCAAAACCTGGGGGTTGAGCAACATATACTTCTTCCTCAAGCTTACCATTGAGGAATGCACTTTTCACATCCATTTGATATAGAGTAATATCATGATGGTTACACTAGTAGAAAACAGGGCTTTCGTTCGGGCATGGCAAGCCCATTAGTCCCGGTTCAGTCACAAACCGGGACCCATGGGGGCATTTGTCCCGGTTCGTGAGCCCAGGAGGCCGGCCGGGGCCTCGTGGGCATTGGTCCCGGTTCGTATGGAACCATTTGTCCCGGTTCGAGGCACGAACCGGGACTAATGGGCCTCGCTCCTGGCCCACAACCATTGGTCCCAGTTCTTGGCATGAACCGGGACAGAAGGCCCGGATTTAGTACCGGTTCTAGCCACGAACCGGGACAAATGAGCTGCCTATATATACCCCATCGCCGCAGCAGAGCACTCCACAGTGCTCTATTTTTTCTGGCCGTCGAGGGGAGGGCATTTGGGTGCTCTAGCTCACCTCCTATGCACATGAGGTGTTCGATGAAATGTCTGAGCCACACTAGTTAATCTTTCTCCTCTCGAAACTCGACCTCCGAGCTCCATTTTCCCCAAGATTTGTCTAGGTTTAGCGGTCCGTCACGTCCCGTCCCTGTCTTTACCGCCGTCGATTGCCCGCGCCGATCTCGTCGCCAGCACCACCGTGGTGAGCCTCTTGTTCTTATCTTCTTTCTGAAAGAAAAAAAAATTCTTACTTCAGATAGATACTTGTCTAATTTTGTTACTTTTATTATTCCTTCTTATTATATAGTGCGATGGTTTTGGTATCCGCCCCCGTCAGCCCTTGTCCTGTCTATGATTCGGATGTGGTATATATTATCTTTTTATAACTATTTGGTTCATTTATTGTTTATGACAATTATGCTGACCAACGTGTCATAGATTTTATTTATCTAGGAGGTGGTTGAACCGGAAATTCCAACCGACCCTATTGTCGAGAGGTTAAATTTAGTTGAAGAAGAAAACAATTACTTGAAGGAAAAAATAAAATAAATTGAGGAGGAGAAGATGATATTGGAGTTGCATGTTGCGGATGTCGTCGATGATCACAAGATCAAGATGGATGCAATGCGCTTGAAGATTAGAAAGATTAGAAAATATGCCATTCATACCGAGGCTTGGTATCATTATGCCGTTGGATCAATTGTTACCTTGGTTGCGATTATGATCGCATTTGTTTTCGCATTGAAATGTTTTACATAGTTTCAATGTATGGTTTAATTAATTAGATGCTCTGGAGAGCTATATGTTGTTAGATGAGAACTATGTATGTACTTTGGTTTTAATGTGATGATGAACTTCTATTAATTTGGTCACTTAATTATCTATTCATGATGTTCTATAATGGTTTTTGACACACTTAATTATATATAATGCACGCAGATGAACCGGCAATGGATGTACGGTGACAGACACACCTCCGAGTACATTAAGGGCGTGCATGATTTTCTCGAAGTGGCTGAGGCAAACAAGCAGAATGGTTATATGTGTTGTCCATGCCCTACATGTGGGAATACGAAGTCTTACTCTGACCGGAAAATCCTTCACACCCACCTGCTTTACAAGGCTTTCATGCCACACTATAATGTTTGGACGAGGCACGGAGAAATAGGGGTTATGATGGAAGACGGCGAAGAAGAAGAGGACGATGACAACTATGTGCCCCCTGAATACAGTGATGCTGCAACGGGGGAAGCTGCTGAAGATCAAGAGGAACCAGACGATGTGCCCAATGATGCTGCAACGGGGGAAGCTGCTGAAGATCAAGAGGAACCAGTGTCCGATGATGATGATCTCCGCCGGGTCATTGTCGATGCAAGGACGCAATGCGAAAGTCAAAAGGAGAAGCTAAAGTTCGATCGCATGTTAGAGGATCACAAAAAAGGGTTGTACCCCAATTGCGAAGATGGAAACACAAAGCTCGGTACCATACTGGAATTGCTGCAGTGGAAGGCAGAGAATGCTGTGCCTGACAAAGGATTTGAGAAGCTATTGAAAATATTGAAGAAGAAGCTTCGAAAGGATAACGAATTGCCCGACAGTACATACGCAGCAAAGAAGGTCGTATGCCCTCTAGGATTGGAGGTGCAGAAGATACATGCATGCCCTAATGACTGCATACAAGGATCTGAACGCATGCCCGGTATGCGGTGCATTGCGGTATAAGATTAGACGAGATGACCCTGGTGATGTTGACGGCAAGCCCCCCAGGAAGAGGGTTCCTGCGAAGGTGATGTGGTATGCTCCTATAATACCACGGTTGAAACGTCTGTTCAGAAACGAAGAGCATGCCAAGTTGATGCGATGGCACAGTGAGGACCGTAAGAAAGACGGGAAGTTGAGAGCACCCGCTGACGGGTCGCAGTGGAGAAAAATCGAGAGAAAGTACTAGGCTAAGTTTGCAGCTGACCCAAGGAACGTATGGTTTGGTTTAAGCGCGGATGGCATTAATCCTTTCGGGGAGCAGAGCAGCAATCACAGCACCTGGCCCGTGACTGTATATATGTATAACCTTCCTCCTTGGATGTGCATGAAGCGGAAGTCCATTATGATGCCAGTTCTCATCCAAGGCCCTAAGCAACCCGACAACGACATTGATGTGTACCTAAGGCCATTAGTTGAAGAACTTTTACAGCTATGGAATGGAAACGGTGTACGTACGTGGGATGAGCACAAACAGGAGGAATTTAACCTGCACGCGTTGCTGTTTGTAACCATCAACGATTGGCCCGCTCTCAGTAACCTTTCAGGACAGACAAACAAGGGATACCACGCATGCACGCACTGTTTAGATGACACTGAAAGTATATACCTGGACAAATGCAGGAAGAATGTGTACCTGGGCCATCGTCGATTTCTTCCGACCAACCATCAATGTCGAAAGAAAGGCAAGCATTTCAAAGGCGAGGCAGATCACTGGAAGAAGCCCGCCATGCGTACCGGTGATCACGTACTTGCTATGGTCAATGATTTACACGTAATCTTTGGAAAGGGTCCCGACGGACTAGTTGTTCCGAATGACGCTGAGGGACACACACCCATGTGGAAGAAGAAATCTATATTTTGGGACCTACCCGACTGGAAAGACCTAGAGGTCCGCTCTTCAATCAACGTGATGCACGTGGCGAAGAACCTTCACGTGAACCTGCTAGGCTTCTTGGGCGTGTATGGGAAGACAAAAGATACACCTGAGGCACGGGAGGACATGCAACGTTTGCACGAAAAAGACGGCATGCCTCCGAAGCAGTATGAAGGTCCTGCCAGCTACGCTCTTACGAAAGAAGAGAAAGAAATCTTCTTTGAATGCCTGCTCAGTATGAAGGTCCCGACTGGCTTCTCGTCAAATATAAAGGGAATGATAAATATGCCAGAGAAAAAGTTCCAGAACCTAAAGTCTCATGACTGCCACGTGATTATGACGCAACTGCTTCTGGTTGCATTGAGGGGGCTTCTACCGAAAAACGTCCGATTAGCCATTGTGAAGCTATGTGCATTCCTCAATGCAATCTCTCAGAAGGTGATCGATCCAGAAATCATACCAAGGCTAAGGAGTGATGTGGTGCAATGTCTTGTCGGTTTCGAGCTGGTGTTCCCACCATCCTTCTTCAATATCATGATGCACGTCCTAGTTCATCTAGTCGACGAGATTGTCATTCTGGGCCCGTATTTCTACACAATATGTTCCCCTTTGAGAGGTTCATGGGAGTCCTAAAGAAATATGTCCATAATCGCGCTAGGCCAGAAGGAAGAATCTCCATGGGCCATCAAACAGAGGATGTCATTGGGTTTTGTGTTGACTTCATTCCTGGCCTTAAGAAGATAGGTCTCCCTAAATCGCGGTATGAGGGGAGACTGACTGGAAAAGGCACGCTAGGAGCGAACTCAATAATATGCAGGGACGGGCATTCTTGGTCTCACGCACACTACACAGTTCTACAGAACTCTACCTTGGTGACCCCGTATGTCGATGAACACAAGAAAAGTCTGCGCTCCAAACACCCGGAGCAGTGTGACGACTGGATTACATGTGAACACATCAGGACTTTCAGCAGTTGGTTGGAAACACGTCTCAGAGGTGACACCACTATTTGTGATGAGTTGTACTCGTTGTCCAGGGGACCATCTTCAACTGTATTGACTAACAAAGGATACGAGATAAATGGGAATACATTTTACACGATCGCCCAAGATCAAAAGAGCACCAACCAAAACAGCGGTGTCCGCTTTGATGCAGCAACCGATAGGGGAAAGGACACATATTATGGTTACACAATGGACATATGGGAACTTGACTACGAACATGATTTTAAGGTCCCTTTGTTTAAGTGCAAATGGGTCAATCTGTCAGGAGACGGGGTACATGTAGACCCACAGTACGGAATGACAACAGTGGATCTGAACAATCTTGGGTACACTGATGAACCGTTCGTCCTAGCCAATGATGTGGCACAGGTTATCTATGTGAAGGACATGTCTACCAGACCGAGAAAAAGAAAAGATAAGGAAGCGAATACATCATAAGATGAGCCAAAGCACCACATAGTTCTTTCAGGAAAAAGGGACATTGTGGGAGTGGAGGGCAAGACAGACATGTCTGAAGATTACGAAAAGTTTCATGAAATTGCTCCCATCAAAGTCAAGGCTGACCCAAGCATCCTGATAAACGATGAAGATTATCCATGGTTACGGCGCAATAAGCAAATGACACAAGCGAAGAAAAAGTGAAGACTTTCTCCCGCAACTATTATGATGATACCATGCCAACTTTGTAATAGACGAGTATGATACCATTGTCCGTTTTGTACACGAAGTGCATCTAGTTTTTGCCGTAACCCTCTCAACTTTCTTGCACATGCTATGTGGATGAAATGATGATACCATGCCAACTTTCAACCTTTTCAGAGTTCATTTGAAATGCTTTTCAATTTTAGGGTCTTATAGCTCAAAATAATTAGTAAATGCATGAAAAATGGTGCATGAAAAATAACAAATAAAATAAATAAGTAATTAGAAACAAAATAAAATAAACTTTATTAAAATATATAAGTAGAAACAAAATAAAAGAAACTTTAATAAAATTTATGAAACTAAAATTAACAAAGTATTTTCTGTTCAAAACATTATAAGAAACCTCTAGTATTATTGAAACTAAAATCATATAAAATTGATGCAACTAAAATTATCGAAGTATTTTCTGTTCAAAATCATTAAAAGCAAAAAGAATTTTCATAAAGAACTTTTTTTGATAGAAACTTTAATAGCAAAAAGAATTATCATAAAGTAAAATAAATAAGTAATTAGAAACAAAATAAAATAAAATAAATAAGTATTTTGTTGTAAGTAGAAACAAAATAAAATAAATAAAGCAAAAAAGAAAACAAAAAAACTGAGAAAAAATAAAAAATGCCACCTACTGGGCCACGACGGCGTGAATACGACTAGAAACCCATCCATGGGCCAGGATTCAGGCCCGCAGAAGGCCCAGCAGGCCCACAGGCATAGCAGTGCAAGATTAGGCCTAGAGGCCTGCAGTTCAGAGGAGTTCAATGGAGATGGTGGAGGAGGGCTTATGAATAGGTCCTGCTGCTCCTCGGCTAGCGAGGTGGGACTAAACATCCCAACGCACCGCGGCTTTGGCAGGCGCAGGACATTGGTCCCGGTTGGTGCCACGAACCGGGACCAATGCACACCTTTGGTCCTGGTTGGTGGCACCAACCGGGACCAATGCCCCACCTTTAGTCCCGGTTGGTGCCACCAACCGGGACCAAAGGCCGCCGCTTCCCGCCCTTTGGGCTGCTGAAAATAGACCTTTGGTCCCGGTTGGTGGCACGAACCGGGACCAAAGCTCTGGGTATATAACCAACACTTGTGAAAATTTTCATCTTCATCTCGCAGTTGCCCCTGACGACCCCTTGACGACATCGACGCCGCCAGGCTGCCCCGACGCCGCCCGCCGCCCCCGCCGTCACCGTCGCCCGCGCCCATCGTCGCCCTCGCCGTCGCCCACTACACCACGGTCAAGTTTCGGCGACACATAAATCTGTTGGCATAGGGTACCTTTGCCGACACATAGCTTGTCGCTAACACATATGCTGACAAAAGAGAAAACAGTCGGAGGACTTGCTGTGGGGAAAGGCATTGCCGACAGAAGTTCACTTGCCGACACTTTTTCAGACAGTATACACCCTACCTACGCCGACAGTTTGCTTGTGGACATACACCCTACGTACCCCGACATATGGTTTGTGGGCATACATCCTAGGTACGCCGACAGTTGAGGTGTGCACTTACACCCTACTTTTGTCGACACTTATGCTGTTCTTCTAGGTATATATCTATCCCGACACATATTCTGTTTGGATATATTTGCACCTTTGCCGACACTTATGCTGTCTATATAGGTATATATCTTGGCCAACAGATAGTCTGTTCGTCTAGGTATGTATGTTTGCTGACACATTTCATGCCTAGCTAGCTAGTAGCCATGGCCGACTGTTGCGCTGCAAGAATTTGTTTACCAACAGATAACTTGTTAGTATGTAGTGCACAGCCAAACCAATAATTTCACATATATACTGAAATGCAATCGATAAACAACATCAACATGGACACATTGGACAACAATGATTATAGGTTCACAAATAGACATATACTGGCATAGGTTCACAAACAGACATATACTGACATAGGTTCACAAATAGACATATATATAGACATAGGTTCACAAGCACAACCAGAAGTATAGCTTAACCATCCAGAACACACAAGTCACATAAAAAGGACCACTGCTTGTTCGATGAAATAATTCAAACACTAATCCAGAGCACACAAGTCACATCCATGAGCACAAAGTTTCTACTCCAAAACACTTGAAGCACCAAATGGTCCGAAACACACATCAGATTCGTGACATGATTGAAGTTGGCTTCCAAATACTGCGCACAACCATGTATGTTCCATGATACTCCAAGTCCTCCTCACATCCAATGCTAGGTGGCTAAGTACCTGAAAATATTGCATACGAATTTGTCAAGAATTGTCAAGAAAGTGTAATCAACTGAAAAGTTGTTCAAAGCTCCTGAACAGTGATATGGCATTAGTGTACTATTATTACTATCATTACTAGTACACTGGCACTATGCACATCTAGTCTATTGTAAGCATATTTGCAAAATTCATTTGCAAAAAAAATAGGTTGCTATAAGACTTTGTTTAGAAGATCACCTTTCTACTGACCACATGCTCCGGAAGTGTACTGGGCCACCAATTCTAACTTGGGCAGGCAAATGAACCATCAAGTGGACCATGACATCAAAAAAACTTGGCAGGAATATAGTTTCAAGTATGCTTAAGGTCTCAGCTATTTCAGCCTCTAGAATTTGCATATCACTGACACGGATAACAGGTGAGCAAATCTTTTTGAAGAAGTTACTAACACGAGTCAATGCAGCACATACTCTTGTTGGCAATATTTTTCGAATCGCAAGCGGAAGAAGGTGCTGCAGCAGAATGTGATTATCATGGCTCTTCAGTCCAGAAATCTTCTTCTCGCCAACATGGATATAACGTCGTATATCAGTTGCAAAGCCTTGTGGAAACTTGACTCCCATCAAGACTTGGAGAAAATGTTTCATCTGATCGGGTGTCAAAGTATATTGTGCTGGAGGTATATACAATTTACCCTCTTCTACTTCAACAGGATGCAGGTCCCCCATAACACCCAAAGCTTGGATGTCTAAGCGAGAATTTGCGTTATCCTTTGATTTTCCCTCAAGGCCTAGAAGTGTGTTAACTATGTTATCACATACATTTTTTCTATATGCATAACATCAAAATTATGACGCAACATCAGATCTTTCCAATAGGGCAACTTAAACCACACAGATCTTCTTTTATACAAGGGAGGGGATTCACCTTCTTTGCGTTTTCTCTTTGTTGTCTTCTTGGCAGCTGGATCTTTTCCAAAGGATGTTTCAAGATTTGCTGTCAAATCATCGATTTCCTCACCCGTAAGAGGTATAGGTGCTGTCCTATGCTCTGACTTGCCATCAAATAACTTTTCATCTGACCTAAACTTATGATTGGATGATAAGAACCTACGATGTCCCATATAGCAATATTTGCTGCCCTTTTTTAATTGTAGAGAACAAGTGAATGAATGGCACTCAGGACAAGCTACCTCACCCTGGGTAGCACACCCATGAGTGTAGCCTAAACCTGGAAAGTCATGTATGGTGCAAAGGATGGCAGCACGAAGATCAAATATTTCAGACTTAGAAGCATCAAATGTCTTTACACCATGATAGTACATATCTACTAGATCATCTACCAAAGGTTCAAGATAGACATCCATATCGCCACCAGGTGCCTTAGGGCCAGGAATGAGCAAAGAAAGGATAAAATTAGTCCGCTTCATGCACATCCAAGGAGGAAGGTTGTATGGAATCAAAAAGACTGGCCAAATACTATAGGTACTCCTTGTTGACCTAAATGGATTAAAGCCATCAGTTGTTGCAGCCAATCTAAAATTTCGACTATCATCACCAATTAGTGGATGTTTGGAATCAAAATCCTTCCAGAAAATAGCATCCGCTGGGCACCTAATCAAACCATCTTTGGTCCGTTGTTCGTCATGCCACCTCATGTCAGTTGCAGTTTTAGAGGACATAAAGTACCTTTGAAGCCTTCTTTTAATAGGAAAATAGCGAAGAACCTTTCTAGGAACTCTATGTACCCTTTTCCCATCAGGACTCTTCTTTTCTGATTTCCACCTTGAAGTTTTACACTTTGGACATTGATTCTCCTTATCAAATTCATTTCTGAACAGTACACAATCATTTTCACAGGCATGAATACTAACATACCCAAGCCCAATAGATTTAACTATTTTCTTAGCTTCATTGAAATTTTTGGGAAGTACTGAACCTTTGGGGAATGCATCACTAAGTAACTCAAGCACCATGTCAAAACTTTTGTCACTCCATCGCCCAAGAAGTTTGATGTGGAGCAATTTGACAATAAAACACAATTTTGAGAAGTTTTTACACCCGGGGTATAGTTCTTTGTTGTCATCATCAACCATCTTCAAATAAGCCTTGGTATCATCATCAACATCCGTCCTAGGGTTGTTATTGTCCTCATTGTTCTCTTCCAACACCCCCCCATCATCTAATCCACAAGCTATGTCTCGCAAGAAATTAGCTAATTCATTTTTTGCCGGTGAACTCTCTACTTCTACCTCCTCAATATTAGGGCTAGCGTGGCTAGATTCTCCATGAAACAACCATGTATGATACCCCTCCATGAAACCATCACATATCAAATCGTCACGTGCTTCTGTTGCTGTTCTCCATTTAGAGTTCAAACATATCTTGCAAGGACATAAGATTTTGTTTCCATTTGTTGAATTAATAAAAGCAAACTTTATAAACTTGTCTAACCCCTGCAGATACTCATTTGTGTGCCTACATGTAATTGTTATTTTTAGATATCAGAACAGTTCATTGCAAAATTATACCGTTTATGAGTTTGCAAAAAAGAAACTAGATGTACCTAGGCTTAGACAACCAGGTTTTGTCCATGATGCAACCTTAACATCAAAGTTGCCAAGTATCTGAATATGGCCAGTGCGGTAGTGTTAGCTTTGCATCGGTGAAGCGACAATCATTATTCAAGCAATAGAAGTACAAAACAATAACCATTCAAGCAACAAATACACATTCTTGTCCAGTTGTCTACTGTCACAAACAACTGCATATGATTCAGATACAGAGAAGGTAATCTAGGGAGGAGTTGATGCTTACTCGGGGCACAGAGACGGAGCTGCCGGAGTGGAGCAGAGATGGAGCTTGGCCGGAGATGGAGCCTGACAGCAGCAGAGCAGAGATCCGGCAGCCGCACTGCAGAGGTCCGGCAGTAGCAGGCCCGGAGATGGAGCTCCAGCAGCAGCAGAGCAGACGTCCGGCAGCAACAGGCCCGGAGATGGAGCTCCGGCAGCAGCAGAGCAGGGGTCCGGCAGCAGCAGAGCAGAGGTCTCGCGGCAGCAGGAGCCCAGAGATAGAGCTCCGGTGGCGGCAGGAGCCCGGCAATGGAACCCCGCCGGCAGCAGGGAGCCCAGCTATGGAACCCCGGCGGCAGCAGGGGAGACGGATCCCCGGCGACAGCAGGGAGCCCGGAGATGGGTCCCCGACGGTAGCAGGGACGGGTATGGGATTGGCGAGGACGGCGGCTACATGTCAGGGGGGAGGGGGCGGCGGCTGTTGGATGTGAAGCCCGACGACGGCGAGTCGATCTAGGGCTGGAGCTCGGGGGGAGGGGGGGTGCGAGGACGGCGATGGAGCTAGGGAGGAGGGGGCGCGAGGACGGGGTGGAGCGCGAGGGCGGCGGCGATTGCGGCAGCCGATGGAGTGGATCGAACGCGAGGGCGGTGGCGGCAGGCACGGGTTAGGGTTGGGGTCGATTTGGGGTATTTTGCGGGGGAGGGGGAGTATTTTGCGGGGGATACTTTGCACGAACAAGCAAAAATTTCGCTCGCGCACCGAAATTGCGCGCCAAGGCAGTCGATTGACACATGTCCCTCTATGCCGACACTTACTCTGAGTCTATACACCCTATATACGCCGACACATTTTATATCGCTAAATACGTACCTACACCGACTGATAAACTGTCAAAGCTCATACATATGCCGACACATAACACGTTATTAAGCGATTACTGACAAATACATAGTTATTTAGTGGTTGCCGACACATAATGTGTCTACAGTGATATACCTTTGCCTACACATGTTTCGAAGACAAAACTTAAAAGCTACGGTGACAGATATTTTGTGAAGATTAGTGGACCTTTGCCCACATAAATATGTCACGTAAGCTCTACCGTGGTGTAGTGGCCGCGCCCTTGCCCGACGTCGTCGTCGCGCGCTGTCCCTGCCCCGACGCGCGCCGCCCCTGTCCCGCGCCCTCGCCGTCGCCACGCCCTCGCCCGTCGCCGTCGCCGTCGCCGTCGCCCGCGCCCGTCGTCGTCGCCGCGCCGTCGCCCGATGTATTTTTTAGATATATGTATTTTTTATGTATGTATGTATTTTTTACATGTTTTTTGTATGTATGTATGTATGTATTTTTTCAATTGTAATGATGTTTTAAAAATACATATATGCAAAAGTTAGCTTTTTAGAAAAGTTTGTAAAAAATACATCAAAGTTAGGAAAATTTAGAATGTGCTAAATATGTCAAAAATGTCAAAAATGATGGTTAGATTTTTGTGGTTGTAAAAGAGTTAATGATGTTAATTTTTGTGGTTGTAAAAGAGTTAGGAAAATTTAGAATGTGCTAAATATGTCAAAAATGTTTTTTTGTTCATAGAAAGTTTTTTGTTCATATACAGAAAGTTTTTATATATGACTATGGATATATGAGCAATGATGATCCATGGATGTATGCATTGATATATATATGAGAAACGATGTTCATAGAATATTTACCAATTATATATGTATTTTTGTTCATAGCATTTCTTTCCATTTATATATGTATGTGGCTATAGATGGATATATATGAGAAATGATGATCCATGGAAAAGTTTTATATATGCAAAAGTTACATTTTTAGAAAAGTTTTATATATGTAGCTAGGAAAGGAAGAAGAAGAAAAAGAAGGAGAGGAAAAACGAAAATAAGAAGAGGAAGAAAGGAGAAGAAGAGGAGAGGAAGAAGAGGAGAAATAAAAAAGAAGAGGAAAAAAGAAGAAAAAGAAGAGGAGAAGAAGAAAAAAAATAGAAATATCTATTTTTTCTTCTTCTCCTCTATTCCTTTCTTCTTCTCCTCTTTTTTTTCTTCTTTTTTTCTTCGATCTTCTTCTCTATTCCTTTCTTCTTCTCCTCTTTTTATTTCTTCTTTTTTTCTTCAATCTTCTCCTCTATTAATATCTTCTTCTCCTCTCTTTATTTCTTCTTCGTCTTCTTATTTTTTATCGGACATGTCATTGTCGATATACCCCGTGTCCCGATAACTTCAACACGAGAGGTGGGGGGGGGGGTTCGACCTACCCCCTCCCCGATAACATTATTTTCCCATGTATGTATGTCGTTGTTGTCGATATAACCCCCTCCCGGATAACTTCGACCGTGATAACTTATACCACGGGAGCACCCCCCCGCCCTCTCGCTCGACCAAAACTCTCGAGCACACCCAAACCCTAGAAAAAACGATGTCGGTCTCCTACCCCCTCCCGCCGCGCCCCTACCCTTGAAGCGTTGCCGAGGCCACCCCAAACCCAGAATAAGCTAGGTCTACGGTTGCACTAATATATCCACCTGCTGTCATGTTTGTGTAATAATTGCCATGTTGTAATATTTGCAGAAACAATGGAGCACGGACGAGACGAGGAAGCAGAAGAGGTGTTGGGGGACATAATCTTAGCCGGAGGTGATATCTTGTCGTATCTTAATGACAATGATGGTCTGGAAGAACAGGGTGAAGAAGCAGGCTACGGTGATCGAAGAGTGGAGGAGGAAAGACATGATTATGATGGCTCCGGTGACCCAAAGCTGGTGCAAGAAGGAGCCCGTGGTGACGGCTCCGGTGACCCAATGCTGGTGCAAGGAGGAGCCCGTGGTGACGGCTCTGGTGACCGAACAGAGTCCGGCCAGGTAAATATATTAGTTAAGCCTGTGCTGACTAGCTAATTGATGCATTCATTGTTTTGGTATGTACACATATTTATTAGCCCTCCGGATCGAGCACAACTTCGGTAAAGAGACGAGGCCCGAAGAGAAAGTTGCGCTCCGATGAAAGGTTTGAGATCACAGCAATCGCGCGCGACGGCCAACCGATTGAACCCATCCGGACAAAGGAAGCATTTGCTGCTCAGTGCGGGGTCTTGTTAGGGACAAGATCCCGATCAGCATCCACCAATGGTATAAGCCTAAGAAGGAAGACCCTGAGGTGTCTTATGTCAATGATATGCAGAAAGATGATCTTTGGACTGAGCTGAAGGCAAATTTGACCCTACCGCCAGAGGAGGATCCGGAGAAGCCAGTTAAAGAGCAATTAATCAAGTCTCATGCTCTTAAGAAGATGGCAGACCTATTCAGGAGGTGGAAGAATGAGCTGAAAACGTTTGTCGACAAAGAAGAGACACCAGAACTCATCAGCCGGTATGAGAAGATCAGAGATCACTGGCCCGCATTTGTGGCCCACAAGACATCGGAAAAGAGTAAGAAGATGTCAGCGACAAACAAGAAGAATGCTGCGAAGAAGAAGCTTCACCATCGCACGGGGTCAGGTGGCTACCTCAAAGCCCGACCTAAGTGGGCCAAGGCTGAGAATGATCTGCTTGATAAAGGGATCGAACCAGAGACAATGAACTGGCCAGACCGTTGCCGGACTTGGTTCTTCGGGGCTGGCGGAAAATTGGACCCTGTATCAGGGAGGTGCGTTTGGATGGACGAGCTTTTGAGAATACCAGTCAAGAGGCTTCAGCACTATATCGATGCAGCGCAGGAAGGGACGTTCGTTCCAGACAGAGAGAACGATGAGCTCA
Source organism: Triticum aestivum (assembly GCF_018294505.1). Classification (NCBI taxonomy): domain Eukaryota; kingdom Viridiplantae; phylum Streptophyta; class Magnoliopsida; order Poales; family Poaceae; genus Triticum; species Triticum aestivum. The sequence goes on from NC_057811.1 coordinate 13,005,628, forward strand.
CAATGGCCCTCGGGAATCCTGAGCACCCTGGACGGACACGAGGCACGCCAGGCTCCGTTCCGTGGAAGGCTGGTTTTCCGGACGCAGGCGTTTACAAAAGCCAGGAGAGGAGGAAAAAAGTGGAGCAGACCCAAATTCAGAAGCTGCACGAAAGGGTTCAAGCGCTAGAGGAACGAGACGCCAATCGACATGCCCAAACTACCCCCGAAGCTACCCCGCCATCTTAGCGGAGAAGCAGCGTGGCTTCCACTGAGCTGCTTCAGCCGGAGCATGTCTTGACGGCTCCTGCTAGCTACCCCGTGGATGCTATCACGGAGTCTCAACATTGCCATCTTATGACGCAATGGCAGAACTTCAAAGTCAAGGCGGCTGTTGGCTCTATTTTACCTCCTGAACCCGGCGCAACCTACCACTGCCGGCCGATTCCAGAAGGATATGCTAGGGTGATGGTGGATGAAATAATGGAGGGATTTGAGGACCTCCGGCTTGACCACCCTACTAGTGAAGGGGAGACTCGGTTGGGTTCTGCTCTGAAGACTCCATGCCTATGGCGGAAGGAGCTCATCAACCTTCCGAACTGGATGCCTCCGGCGAGTAAGGGCACTCCGCCTCCTCCTCCGGCGAGTGATCAGGGCACTCAGCCTCCTCAGCCTCCTTCTCCGGCGCGTGGCGGCACTCCGCCTCCTCCTCCGGCGAGTGATCAGGGCACTCAGCCTCTTTCTCCGGCGCGTGGCGGCACTCCGCCTCCTTCTCCGCCTGCGCCGGCGCGCCAGAGCAGCCAGCCTCCTCCTTCTCCGCCTCGTCAGCAAGGGCGGAAGAGACCCGCCGCCGCTTCGGCTGCTCCGGCGCGTCATAGTCCTTCTCCTCCGCCTCGTAAGCAAGGAAAGAAGACAGCCACAGCCGCTCCGTCTGCTCTGCCGGCGTCTAGCAGTACAGCCAGAGGCGGGAGGCAATACAGATTCGGTCCTTCTCTAAAGACTCCAGAGAAGTTACCATACGAGAGGACCGAGGAGGAAACCAGGAAGATCGTGCGAGCCGAAGTGAAAAACTTCTTTGAAGGGGTGAAAGCAAATAAACATCCACCTCCGGAGGAGAAGGTAGATCCGGTGAAAGCGAAGCGCACTCTGGCTGCCCTGACAAAACCACCATAGTCTCCGCCGAAAGGCAACTATGAGCGCATTATTGCAAAGACATTTGCCGAAGCGGAGCGGTCGGGAAGTACTGTCAGTGATCAAAGGTTAAAAGAACGACGAGATGGGAAAAAAATTGCCCAGCTCGGCGAACAAGCGAACCAATCGTGCCCCCCGCTCAAGGTGTCTAGCGACATCGTCGCTAATGATCCGAGGATGGTGCCCGGTTATAGCAATCTTGGAGATTACCTGCCCGACGATGTACATTATGATATCTTGGAGGTGGACGAACACAAATACCATTACGGGAAGCCTCTCATCAAAGATGAAAGATCTCTAACAACGATGATGCGAAGATTACATGATTGGTACATGAAAACCTGCAGAGAGTCTGGGGGGAGGGATACTTTGACGCTGAGAGTTAAACCGGAGCATGACCTCGTTGGAATTGAACTGTTGAATGTTCCATTTGAGGAGTTCTTCCAGTTTTTCAATCAAAAGGCCCTCGATAAATCAACGGTCACTTGCTACTGTCTGTAAGTAGTACTACTTCTGTCATTAAGTCTCTCTATATAGGTCAGCTCTTTCATTGCATGTATTTATAATTATCCTCACTATATTATGCAGATTGAAGATCGCCGAATTGAAGAAAAGACAAATCGGTGATATTGGGTTCATTAACACAAATCTCATAGATGCAACTGAGGTTAAATATCATGCCGAAAATACCGAGGCCAACTTGCTACGATCGTTGGTAATAAATGAAAACAAAGATATAATACTCTTTCCTTACAACTTCAAGTGAGTGTTACTGTCTTGTGCATATTCGGTTTCCCTTATTAGTCCAGGTTATAGTAATGTAATTGATGACTTATGCATGCGTGCGCAGCTTCCACTATATTCTCCTAGAGATTAAGCTTGAGCAGGGAGTAGTAACCGTCTTAGACTCGAGACGAAAAGATCCCCAGGACTATGCGGACATGACTCAAATGCTCGAGAAGTAAGTTAAATCGATCATTATCCACCATATCAGCAACTTTGTTCATTTCCTGATATCAAGTAATTTTTTTCTTTGTCTGGCAGGGTTTGGCGAAAATTCACCAAAAAAGCTCCGGGACTGCCGAAGAAGCTGCAATTTAAACACCCGAAAGTAAGTACTATAGTAGCATGTTCCGCGCATCTCCTAGTGATTCAAGCGCTAGTTTCATCAATACCATTTAGCATGCTTGCTTATCAGTTTGATTGACCTCTATTTCTTGTAAAGTGGTTGTGGCATGAACCCGGGAATAATTACTGTGGATACTACGTTTGCGAGTCCATCCACTACACGACCTGTGAGCGGGGCTACTCTGACGAACAATATGAAGTGCGTAAGCAATAATATTCACAATTTTTTTATTACCATCATTTGTGTTGAGTTTCATTTATTCATATATATATATATATATGTATTGACCCCCTTCTTCAAATTAGATGTTTCAGAAGCGGGATGAACTCCTAGAACCAGATCGTATGCGAGCAATTCAAGAGGAATTGGCGGCATTCTTCCTTGACCACGTGATCGCTGAAAACGGACAATACTATGTCGACCCTGTGTTCTTACAATTTAATTAGGAGATTATATTGTAAGAGATAATTATTGTATATATGTAGCCGGTAGTGTCGGATAGATATGCGAGAACTTGTTGTTCGACCAATCTCTCGGAGAAGGAGAGGTGGTCGATATCACTTCTCTCTGTATGCATATGTTCATGACGATCTTCTGTTTCCTTCATTTGATTACTAGCTAGCGTGTCTAGTCCTCTCCATACGTATATAGTACGTAGCGTCGACCAAGCACGGAGATAAGAGAGGACACTTCTCTCTATTAATTAGCTAGCTAACACAATATATGAAACACCTAAATTAACCCCCCAAAACCCCCAACCCCCCCCTTAAAAAAAACAAAAACCCCATCCACTGAAATTCTGACGCGTGGATGCCTATTGGTCCCGGTTAGTGCCACCAACCGGGACCAAAGGCCCTCCTACCTGGGCTCGCCGCACCGGCCACGTGGAGGCCCATCTGTCCCGGTTCGTGTAAGAACCGGGACTAAAGGGTTAGGGCATTAGTAACGACCCTTTAGTCCCGGTTCAAAAACCGGGACAAAAGGCCCTTACCAACCGGGACAATAGGCCCTTTTTCTACTAGTGTTAGCATAAGAGGGTAATATGCGAATGCCTCAAGTCTAGCAACAAGTGCAAAAGTTTCATCGAAATCAATTCCTTCAACTTGTGTGTAGCCTTGAGCTACAAGCCGTGCCTTATTCCTCACCACAAGGCCATTTTCATCTTGCTTGTTGCGGTAGATCCACTTTGTGCGAATGATATTGTGCTTGCGAGGATCTGGACATTTGACCAGTTCCCAGATGTTGTTGAGCTCGAACTGATGTAATTCTTCTTGCATGGACCGAATCCACTCAGGCTCCAGAAATGCTTCATCTACCTTAGTGGGCTCTTGAAGGAAATATGCCCTAGAGGCAATAATAAAGTTATTATTTATTTCCTTATATCATGATAAATGTTTATTATTCATGCTAGAATTGTATTAACCGGAAACATAATACATGTGTGAATACATAGACAAACAGAGTGTCACTAGTATGCCTCTACTTGACTAGCTTGTTAATCAAAGATGGTTATGTTTCCTAGCCATAGACATGAGTTGTCATTTGATTAACGGGATCACCTCATTAGGAGAATGACGTGATTGACTTGACCCATTCCGTTAGCTTAGCACTCGATCTTTTAGTATGTTGCTATTGCTTTCTTCATGGCTTATACATGTTCCTATGACTATGAGATTATGCAACTCCCGTTTACCGGAGGAACACTTTGTGTGCTACCAAACGTCACAACGTAAATGGGTGATTATAAAGGTGCTCTACAGGTGTCTCCAAAGGTACTTGTTGCGTTGGCGTATTTCGAGATTAGGATTTGTCACTCCAATTGTCGGAGAGGTATCTCTGGGCCCACTCGGTAATGCACATCACTATAAGCCTTGCAAGCATTGTGACTAATGAGTTAGTTGCGGGATGATGTGTTACGGAACGAGTAAAGAGACTTGCCGGTAACGAGATTGAACTAGGTATCGAGATACCGACGATCAAATCTCGGGCAAGTAACATACCGGTGACAAAGGGAACAACGTATGTTGTTATGCGGTCTGACCGATAAAGATCTTCGTAGAATATGTGGGAGCCAATATGGGCATCTAGGTCCCGCTATTGGTTATTGACCGGAGATGTGTCGCGGTCATGTCTACATAGTTCTCGAACCCGTAGGGTCCGCACGCTTAACGTTACGATGACAGTTTTATTGAGTTTTGATGTACCGAAGGAGTTCGGAGTCCCGGATGAGATCGGGGATATGACGAGGAGTCTCGAAATGGTCGAGTCGTAAAGATCGATATATTGGACGACTATATTCGGACTTCGGAAAGGTTCCGAGTGATTCGGGTATTTTTCGGAGTACCGGAGAGTTACGGGAATTCGTATTGGGCCTTAATGGGCCATACGGGAAAGGAGAGAAAGGCCTCAAAAGGTGGCCGCACCCCTCCCCATGGTCTGGTCCGAATTGGACTAGGGAAGGGGGGCGCACCCTTCCTTCTTTCTCATTCCCCCTTCCCTTCTCCTACTCCCACAAGGAAAGGAGGAGTCCTACTCCCGGTGGGAGTAGGACTCCCCCCTTGGGCGCGCCACCTCCCCTTGGCCGGCCCTCTCCCCCTTGCTCCTTTATATACGGGGGCAGGGGGGCACCCCAGAGACACAACAATTGATCCTTGAGATCTCTTAGCGTGTGCGGTGCCCCCCTCCACCATATTACACCTCGATAATACCGTTGCGGAGCTTAGGCGAAGCCCTGCGTCGGTGGAACATCATCATCGTCACCACGCCGTCGTGCTGACGAAACTCTCCCTCAACACTCGGCTGGATCGGAGTTCGAGGGACGTCATCGAGCTGAACGTGTGTAGAACTCGGAGGTGCCGTACGTTCGGTACTTGATCGGTCGGATCGTGAAGACGTACGACTACATCAACCGCGTTGTGATAACGCTTCCGCTGTCGGTCTACGAGGGTACGTGGACAACACTCTCCCCTCTCGTTGCTATGCATCACCATGATCTTGCGTGTGCGTAGGAATTTTTTTGAAATTACTACGTTCCCCAACAGTGGCATCCGAGCCTGGTTTTATGCGTTGATGCTATGCACGAGTAGAACACAAGTGAGTTGTGGGCGATATAAGTCATACTGCTTACCAGCATGTCATACTTTGGTTCAGCGGTATTGTGAGATGAAGCGGCCCGGGCCGACATTACGCGTACACTTACGCGAGACTGGTTTCACCGTTGCGAGCACTCGTTGCTTAAAGGTGACCGGCGGGTGTCTGTCTCTCTCACTTTAGTTGAACCGAGTGTGGCTACGCCCGGTCCTTGCGAAGGTTAAAACAGCACCAACTTGACAAACTATCGTTGTGGTTTTGATGCGTAGGTAAGAACGGTTCTTGCAAGCCCGTAGCAGCCACGTAAAATATGCAACAACAAAGTAGAGGACGTCTAACTTGTTTTTGCAGGGCATGTTGTGATGTGATATGGTCAAGACATGATGTGATATAATGTGTTGTATGAGATGATCATGTTTTGTAACCGAGTTATCGGCAACTGGTAGGAGCCATATGGTTGTCGCTTTATTGTATGAGATGCAATCGCCATGTAATAGTTTTACTTTATCACTAACCGGTAGCGATAGTCGTAAAAGCAATAAGTTGGCGAGACGACAACGATGCTACGATGGAGATCAAGGTGTCGCGCCGATGACGATGGTGATCATGACGGTGCTTCGGAGATGGAGATCACAAGCACGGTGCTTCGGAGATGGAGATCACAAGCACAAGATGATGATGGCCATATCATATCACTTATATTGATTGCATGTGATGTTAATCCTTTATGCATCTTATCTTGCTTTGTTTGACGGTAGCATTATAAGATGATCCTTCACTAAATTATCAAAGTATAAGTGTTCTCCCTGAGTATGCACCGTTGCGAAAGTTCTTCGTGCTGAGACACCACGTGATGATCGGGTGTGATAGGCTCTACGTTCAAATACAACGGGTGCAAAATAGTTGCACACGCAGAATACTCAGGTTAAACTTGACGAGCCTAGCATATAACAGATATGGCCTCGGAACACGGAGACCGAAAGGTCGAGCGTGAATCATATAGTAGATATGATCAACGTAGTGATGTTCACCGTTGAAGCTACTCCATCTCACGTGATGATCAGACATGGTTTAGTTGATATGGATCACGTGATCACTTAGAGGATTAGTGGCATGTCTATCTAAGTGGGAGTTCTTAAGTAATATGATTAATTGAACTTAAATTTATCATGAACTTAGTCCTAATAGTATTTTGCAAATTATGTTATAGATCAATAGCTCGCGTAGTTGCTTCCCTGTGTTTATTTTTGATATGTTCCTAGAGAAAAATTATGTTGAAAGATGTTAGTAACAAAGATGCGGATTGGATCCGTGATCTGAGGATTATCCTCATTGCTGCACAGAAAAATTATGTCCTTGATGCACCGCTAGGTGACAGACCTATTGCAGGAGCAGATGCAGATGTTATGAACGTTTGGCTAGCTCAATATGATGACTACTTGATAGTTTAGTGCACCATGCTTAACGGCTTAGAATCGGGACTTCAAAGACGTTTTGAACGTCATGGACCATATGAGATGTTCCAGGAGTTGAAGTTAATATTTCAAGCAAATACCCGAGTTGAGAGATATGAAGTCTCCAACAAGTTCTATAGCTAAAAGATGGAGGATAATCGCTCAAACTAGTGAGCATGTGCTCAGATTGTCTGGGTACTACAATCGCTTGAATCAAGTGGGAGTTAACCTTCCAGATAAAATAGTGATTGACAGAATTCTCTAGTCACCATCACCAAGTTAGTAGAACTTCGTGATGAACTATAATATGCAAGGGATGACAAAAGTAATTCCCGAGCTCTTCGTGATGCTGAAATCGACGAAGGCAGAAATCAAGAAAAACATCAAGTGTTGATGGTTAACAAGACCACTAGTTTCAAGAAAAGGGCAAAGGGAAGAAGGGGAACTTCAAAAAGAACGGCAAGCAAGTTGCTACTCAAGTGAAGAAGCCTAAGTCTGGTCCTAAGCCTGAAACTAAGTGCTTCTACTGCAAAGGGACTGGTCACTGGAAGCGGAACTACCCCAACTATTTGGTGGATAAGAAGGATGGCAAAGTGAACAAAGGTATATTTGATATACATATTATTGATGTGTACTTTACTAGTGTTTATAGCAACCCCTCGGTAATTGATACTGGTTCAGTTGCTAAGAGTAGTAACTCGAAACAGGAGTTGCAGAATAAACAGAGACTAGTAAAAGTGAACAAAGGTATATTTGATATACAGATTATTGATGTGTACTTTACTAGTGTTTATAGCAACCCCTCGGTAATTGATACTGGTTCAGTTGCTAAAGAGTAGTAACTCGAAACGGGAGTTGCAGAATAAACAGAGATTAGTAAAAAGGCGAGGTGACGATGTGCGTTGGAAGTAGTTCCAAGATTGATATGATCATCATGGCACACTCCCTGTACTTTCGGGATTAGTGTTGAAACTAAATAAGTGTTATTTGGTGTTTGCGTTGAGCATGAATATGATTTGATCATGTTTATTGCAATACGGTTATTCATTTAAGTTAGAGAACAATTGTTGTTCTGTTTACATGAATAAAAACCTTCTATGGTCATACACACCAACGAAAATGGTTTGTTGGATCTCAATCGTAGTGATACACATATTCATAATATTGAAGCCAAAAGATGCGAAGTTAATAATGATAGTGCAACTTATTTGTGGCACTGCCGTTTAGGTCATATTGGTGTATAGCGCATGAAGAAACTCCATACTGATGGGATTTTGGAATCAATTGATTATGAATCACTTGATGCTTGCAAACCATGCCTCATGGGCAAGATGACTAAAACGCCGTTCTCCGGAACTATGGAGAGAGCAACAGATTTGTTGGAAGTCATACATACAGATGTATGTGGTCCAATGAATATTGAGGCTCGTGGCGGATATCGTTATTTTCTCACCTTCACAGATGATTTAAGCAGATATGGGTATATCTACTTAATGAAACATAAGTCTGAAACATTTGAAAAGTTCAAAGAATTTCAGAGTGAAGTTGAAAATCATCGTAACAAGAAAATAAAGTTTCTACGATCAGATTGTGGAGGAGAATATTTGAGTTACGAGTTTGGTCTACATTTGAAACAATGCGGAATAGTTTCACAACTCACGCCACCCGGAACACCATAGCTTAATGGTGTGTCCGAACATCGTAATCGCACTTTACTAGATATGGTGCGATCTATGATGTCTCTTACTGATTTACCGCTATCGTTTTGGGGTTATGCTTTAGAGACGGCTGCATTCACGTTAAATAGGGCACCATCAAAATCCGTTGAGACGATGCCTTATGAACTGTGGTTTGGCAAGAAACCAAAGTTGTCGTTTCTTAAAGTTTGGGGCTGCGATGCTTATGTGAAGAAACTTCAACCTGATAAGCTCGAACCCAAATCGGAGAAATGTGTCTTCATAGGATACCCAAAGGAGACTGTTGGGTATACCTTCTATCACAGATCCGAAGGAAAAACTTTTGTTGCTAAATTCGGAAATTTTCTAGAGAAGGAATTTCTCTCGAAAGAACTGAGTGGGAGGAAAGTAGAACTTGATGAGGTAACTGTACCTGCTCCCTTATTGGAAAGTAGTTCATCACAGAAATCTGTTCCTGTGACTCCTACACCAATTAGTGAGGAAGTTAATGATGATGATCATGTAACTTCAGATCAAGTTACTACCAAACCTCGTAGGTAAACCAGAGTGAGATCCACACCAGAGTGGTACGGTAATCCTATTCTGGAGGTCATGTTATTTGACCATGACGAACCTACGAACTATGAAGAAGCGATGGTGAGCCCAGATTCCGCAAAATGGCTTGAGGCCATGAAATCTGAGATGGGATCCATGTATGAGAACAAAGTATGGACTTTGGTTGACTTGCCCAATGATCGGCAAGCCATTGAAAATAAATGGATCTTCAAGAAGAAGACTGACGCTGATGGTAATGTTACTGTCTATAAAGCTCGACTTGTTGCGAAAGGTTTTCGACAAGTTCAAGGGATTGACTACGATGAGACCTTCTCACCCGTAGCGATGCTTAAGTTTGTCCGAATCATGTTAGCAATTGCTGCATTTTATGATTCTGAAATTTGGCAAATGGATAAACAAAACTGCATTCCTTAATGGATTTATTAAAGAAGAGTTGTATGTGATGCAACCAGAAGGTTTTGTCAATCCTAAAGGTGCTAACAAAATATGCAAGCTCCAGCGATCCATCTGTGGACTGGTGCAAGCATCTCGGAGTTGGAATATACGCTTGATAAGTTGATCAAAGGATATAGTTTTATACAGACTTGCGATGAAGCCTGTATTTACAAGAAAGTGAGTGGGAGCACTACAGCATTTCTGATAAGTATATGTGAATGACATATTGTTGATCGGAAATAATGTAGAATTACTCTGCAAAGCATAAAGGAGTGTTTGAAAGGAGTTTTTCAAAGAAAGACCTCGGTGATGCTGCTTACATATTGAGCATCAAGATTTATAGAGATAGATGAAGACGCTTGATAAGTTTTTCAATGAGTACATACCTTAACAAGATTTTGTAGTAGTTCAAAATAGAACATTCAAAGAAAGAGTTCTTGCCTGTGTTACGAGGTGTGAAATTGAATAAAGACTCAAAGCCCGACCACGGCAAAAGATAGAAAGAGAATGAAAGTCATTCCCTATGGCTTGGCCATAGGTTCTATAAAGTATGCCATGCTGTGTACCAGATCTATTGTATACCCTACACTGATTTTGGCAAGGGAGTACAATAGTGATCTAGGAGTAGACGATCACTGGACAGTGGTCAAAATTATCCTTAGTGGAATAAGGATATGTTTCTCGATTATGGAAGTGACAAAAGGTTCGTCGTAAAGGGTTATGTCGATGCAAGTTTTGACACTAAATCTAGATGACTCTAAGTCTCGGTCTAGATACATATTGAAAGTGGGAGCAATTAGCTAGAGTAGCTCCATGCAGAGCATTGTAGACATAGAAATTTGCAAAATACTTACGGATCTGAATGTGACAGACCCGTTGACTAAAATTATCTCACAATCAAAACATGATCACACCTTAGTACTCTTTGGGTGTTAATCACATAGCGATGTGAACTAGATTATTGACTCTAGTAAACCCTTTGAGTGTTGGTCACATAGAGATGTGAACTATGGGTGTTAATCACATGGTGATGTGAATTATTGATGTTAAATCACATGGCGATGTGAACTAGATTATTGACTCTAGTGCAAGTGGGAGACTGAAGGAAATATGCCCTAGAGGCAATAATAAAGTTATTATTTATCTCCTTATATCATGATAAATGTTTATTATTCATGCTAGAATTGTATTAACCGGAAACATAATACATGTGTGAATACATAGACAAACAGAGTGTCACTAGTATGCCTCTACTTGACTAGCTCGTTAATCAAAGATGGTTATGTTTCCTAGCCATAGACATGAGTTGTCATTTGATTAACGGGATCACCTCATTAGGAGAATGACGTGATTGACTTGACCCATTCCGTTAGCTTAGCACTCGATCGTTTAGTATGTTGCTATTGCTTTCTTCATGGCTTATACATGTTCCTATGACTATGAGATTATGCAACTCCCGTTTACCGGAGGAACACTTTGTGTGCTACCAAACGTCACAACGTAAATGGGTGATTATAAAGGTGCTCTACAGGTGTCTCCAAAGGTACTTGTTGGTTTGGCGTATTTCGAGATTAGGATTTGTCACTCCAATTGTCGGAGAGGTATCTCTGGGCCCACTCGGTAATGCACATCACTATAAGCCTTGCAAGCATTGTGACTAATGAGTTAGTTGCGGGATGATGTGTTACGGAACGAGTAAAGAGACTTGCCAGTAACGAGATTGAACTAGGTATCGAGATACCGACGATCAAATCTCGGGCAAGTAACATACCGGTGACAAAGGGAACAACGTATGTTGTTATGCGGTCTGACCGATAAAGATCTTCGTAGAATATGTGGGTGCCAATATGGGCATCCAGGTCCCGCTATTGGTTATTAACCGGAGACGTGTCTCGGTCATGTCTACATAGTTCTCGAACCCGTAGGGTCCGCACGCTTAACGTTACGATGACAGTTTTATTGAGTTTTGATGTACCGAAGGAGTTCGGAGTCCCGGATGAGATAGGGGATATGACGAGGAGTCTCGAAATGGTCGAGACGTAAAGATCGATATATTGGACAACTATATTCGGACTTTGGAAAGGTTCCGAGTGATTCGGGTATTTTTTGGAGTACGAGAGAGTTACGGGAATTCGTATTGGGCCTTAATGGGCCATACGGGAAAGGAGAGAAAGGCCTCAAAAGGTGGCCGCACCCCTCCCCATGGTCTGGTCCGAATTGGACTAGGGAAGGGGGGTGCACCCTTCCTTCTTTCTCCTTCCCCCTTCCCTTCTCCTACTCCCACAAGGAAAGGAGAAGTCCTACTCCCAGTAGGAGTAGGACTCCCCCCTTGGGCGCGCCACCTCCCCTTGGCCGGCCCTCTCCCCCTTGCTCCTTTATATACGGGGGCAGGGGGCACCCCAGAGACACAACAATTGATCCTTGAGATCTCTTAGCCATGTGCGGTGCCCCCCTCCACCATATTACACCTCGATAATACCGTTGCGGAGCTCAGGCGAAGCCCTGCGTCGGTGGAACATCATCATCGTCACCACGCCGTCGTGCTGACGAAACTCTCCCTCAACACTCGGCTGGATCGGAGTTCGAGGGACGTCATCGAGCTGAAAGTGTGTAGAACTCGGAGGTGCCGTACGGTCGGTACTTGATCGGTCGGATCGTGAAGACGTACGACTACATCAACCGCGTTGTGATAACGCTTCCGCTGTCGGTCTACGAGGGTACGTGGACAACACTCTCCCCTCTCGTTGCTATGCATCACCATGATCTTGCGTGTGCGTAGGAATTTTTTTGAAATTACTACGTTCCCCAACAGCTCTGTGATAGAGACAAAAGCATAGTGCTCACAAAATTTAGATAAATGTGAAGCTTTTGAGCGTGTGAGAGGACCTGGTGCTTCAATGTCATCGATGATCTTTTCAACTTGCACTTCTTTTGCAACGCGAGGATGAGCTGGTTGTCGTCGAGGAATTTGATCAGCATTTTCTTCAACATCATTTTCTTCAGTATTTTCTTCAGGTGCATTAGCTCGACGTTCTTCACGTTCTGGAATGAATTCTTCAGCAGATTCTTCAGTAGGAATGACATCCTCAGTAGCCTTGAACTTGATAGTTTCCTCAGGTGCTGGTTCATCTATCACAGAAGGTAGGTGCTCTCTTTGCGAGCCATTAGTTTCATCGAACCGCACATCTACAGTTTCAACAACCTTGTGAAGAACGTTGTTGAAGGCTCTGTAGGTGTGCGAATCCTTCCTTAACCAAGCATGAAACCTTCATGTGCTTTCGGTGCAAATTTAGCATTGTGATGAGGATCTCTAATCCAACATTTAGCACCGAAGACTTTGAAATAACTCACACTGGGTTTCTTGTTAGTGAGGAGTTCATAGGCAGTCTTCTTGAAGAATTTGTGAAGATATACCCTGTTGATGATGTGGCACACAGTATAAATCGCCTCAATCCAGAAGTGACGAGGCGTTTTGTACTCATCAAGCATAGTGCGAGCCATCTCAACAAGAGTTCTGTTCTTGCGCTCCACGACACCATTCTGCTGAGGAGTATAAGGAGCAGATAACTCATGAGTAATACCAAGTTCATCAAGATAGTCATCAAGACCAGAATTCTTGAACTCAGTTCCATTGTCACTTCTGATGTGCTTGATCTTCACACCGAAGTTGGTTGAAGCCCTCGAGGAAAATAGTTTGAAGACTTCCTGCACTTCATGTTTGTAAGTAACAATGTGTACCCATGTGTATCGAGAGTAATCATCAACAATAACAAAGCCATAGAGAGATGCGTCATTTGTGACTGCTGAGTAATGATTAGGACCGAAGAGATCCATGTGAAGCAATTCAAATGGGCGAGTGGTAGTCATGATAGTCTTCGCTGGATGCTTAGCCTTTGTCATCTTCCCAGCTAAACAGGCTCCACATAAGTGATCTTTGAGGAATTTGACATTCTCAATGCCAATGACATGCTTCTTCTTCGCAAGCGTGTGCAAATTCCTCATGCCTGCATGACCAAGTCGTCGATGCCATAGCCAGCCTTCTGAAGCTTTTGCAAGTAGGCACACGGCTGGTTGCGGTCCTGTAGAGAAATCAACAATATACAAATCTCCTCTCCTAAAGCCTTCGAAGACTTTGGAATTGTCAGCTTCCATAACCACAACACAACGATACTTGCCAAAGACAACAACCATATCAAGATCGCAAAGCATTAAGACACACATGAGGTTGTATCCTAAGGACTCGACAAGCATGACTTTGTCCATGTGTCGATCCTTTGTGATCGCAACCTTACCTAGACCCAATACTTGACTTTTGCCTTTGTCAGCGAAGATGATATGCTTCAGATGCGATGGAGATAAGGGAGCATCCATCAATAGATTCTTGTCACCAGTCATGTGATTTGTACATCCACTATCGAGGACCCACTCAGTGGCTTTGGTTTGATCATCCTGCGGATGAATTAGTGCTGCTTACGAACTCATATACTTCATCAGTGAAGAATATGACATCAATTCATCAGATCAATTTCATCAAGTAATAGAACAGATAAAGCAGTATGAGGACGTGAGAAATGAAAGTTCATTTCTTCATGATTAGCCTGCGTCCTTTTAGGCACTTTTCAGGTCTCTAGCAAATTCTTCAGACGATCACGCACGTCTGGAGACCTGACCCTGCAGAAGAGATTAGTTCTTTTTCTTCACCACCCACATCTGAAGGGGTGGCAAAGAGTTCATCACTCTGCGAGCTCCATACGAAAAAGGTGGCATAGAAGCCAATCCATTTCGTTTCACATAAGAGGAGTTAGGGTAAGCATATGAATAAGCAGAGAAATTCTTCGAGGACTTATGAACATAATGATTAGAAGAATAATGCTCATATTCATAGCCCTTAGCTCTTCCCTGCGAAACAGAGTTGTTAGCACGATGATATTCATATGAGGACTTTGATCCTTTTGAGGAATTTGATCCACGTGAGGAATTTGGTCTGTATGAGGACTTGGATCCATATGAAGAATTTGGTCCATATGAAGAATTTGATCTTGGGTTCCTTTTCTTGACAGGTGGTGTCATGAGGACATTCACCTGAAGACTTTCAAGGCACCTTTTGGGAACCCATATTTTCTTCATAGGGGAAACGTTCCTGCAGTTAGTGCCAACATATCTAGCAAATACTTGACCATTCTGATTTTTGAACAGTTTATAGTTGGAGTCAAATGACTCATCAGAAGAATGAGGAGATTCACATGTAAAGCCAGATATATTAGATGGATCAACTGGAGGTCCCTTTGCAGCAACCCATGAGGTTTTGGGGTACTGCTTAGGCTTCCAATATGTACCATAAGCATTGAGTTTCCTCTCAAAGGCAATATCCTCTTTCCTAGGGTTCCTGTTGAGGATCTGCTTTTTAAGCACATCACAAAGAGTCTGATGCCCTTTGAGGCTTTTGTACATGCCTGTCATGTACAATTCCTTCAGCCCTGCATCGTCAGTGATACTAGCAATGTTCTCAGATGAGGAATTAGTGATAGCAGAGGCAGGTGAGGAATTTGTAACATTAGAAGCATTTGAACATTCAGGTGAAGAATTAGCAGATTCACGTTCAATGCATTTCAAACATGGAGGAACAAATTCTTCCTGAGCAGCGCTGATTTGTTGAGCAAGTAATGAATCACGCTCCTTTTGAAGACTTCATAACTCACTCTTAGCTTCTCAAGGTCTTGATTTCTTTGAAGAAATGCATAAGAAAGCTTCTCATGATCAGACAAGAGAGTGTTATGACGACCTTGAAGATTGTCAAACCTAGTCTGAAGTCTCTAAAGATTTTCAGTCAAGGTTTTAGTGCGATCCATTTCTTCACCCAACATATCATCACTTTTGTCTAGCATGTTTCTTCACCCAAGAAGATCCTATAGGTTTAACTTGGCACAAACACTAATTAAAACATAAAAAGACATCTAACCAGAGGCTAGATCAAAGATTTATTCCTAAACAGAAGCAAAAAGGAAAAAACTGAAAATAAAATTGGGTTGCCTCCCAACAAGCGCTATCGTTTAACGCCCCTAGCTAGGCATAATAGCAAGGATAGATCTAGGTATTGCCATCTTTGGTAGGCAATCCATAAGTGGCTCTCATAATAGATTCATAAGGTAATTTTATTTTCTTTCTAGGGAAGTGTTCCATGCCTTTCCTTAACGGAAATTGGAATCTAATATTCCCTTCCTTCATATCAATAATTGCACCAATCGTTCTAAGGAAAGGTCTACCAAGAATAATAGGACATGAAGGATTGCAATCTATATCAAGAACAATAAAATCTACGGGCACATAATTCCTATTTGCAACAATAAGAACATCATTAATTCTTCCCATAGGTTTCTTAATAGTGGAATCCGCAAGGTGCAAGTTTAGAGAGCAATCATCAAATTCACGGAAACCTAGTAAATCGCATAAAGTTTTTGGAATCGTGGAAACACTAGCACCCAAATCACACAAAGCATAGCATTCATGATCTTTAATTTTAATTTTAATAGTAGGTTCCCATTCATCATAAAGTTTTCTAGGGATAGAAACTTCCAACTCAAGTTTTTCTTCATAAGATTGCATCAAAGCATCTACGATATGTTTGGTAAAGGATTTATTTTGACTATAAGCATGAGGATAATTTAGCATGGATTGCACCAAGGAAATACAATCTATTAAAAAACAATTATGATAATTAAATTCCCTGAAATCCAAAATAGCGGGTTCATTAATATCTAGAATTTTGACCTCTTCATTCCCACTTTTATCAATTTTAGCATCAAGATCTAAAAACTCCGAATTTTTGGAACACCTTCTAGGTAAAGGTGGATCATATTCAGTCCCATCATTATAAAGATTCATATTGCAAAACAAAGATTTAATGGGGGACACATCAATAACTTTTAGATCTTCATCTTTATTTTCATAGAAACTAGAAGAACACGCTTTCACTAAGCAATCTTTCTTAGCATGCATCCTAGCGGTTCTTTATTTGCACTCATCAATGGAAATTCTCATGGCTTTGAGAGACTCATTGATATCATGCTTAGGTGGAATAGATCTAAGTTTCAAAGAATCAACATCAAGAGAAATTCTATCAACGTTCCTAGCCAATTCATCAACTTTAAGCAATTTTTCTTCAAGCAAAGCATTGAAATTCTTTTGCGAATTCATAAATTCCTTAACACTAGTCTCAAATCCAGAGGGCATCTTATTAAAATTTCCATAAGAATTGTTGTAGGAATTACCATAATTATTAGAGGAATTACTAGGGTACGGCCTAGGATTAAAGTTTCCTCTATACGCGTTGTTACCAAAATTATTCCTACCAACAAAATTCACATCCATAGATTCATTATTATTCTCAATCAAAGTAGACAAAGGCATATCATTAGGATCAGAAGAAACACTTTTATTAGCAAATAATTTCATAAGTTCATCCATCTTTCCACTCAAAACATTAATTTCTTCTATCGCATGCACTTTTTTATTAGTAGATCTTTCAGTGTGCCATTGAGAATAATTAACCATAATATTATCTAGGAGTTTAGTAGCTTCTCCTAAAGTGATTTCCCTAAAAGTGCCTCCCGCGGCTGAATCTAAAAGATTTCTAGAAGCAAAATTCAATCCGGCATAAAAAATTTGTATAATCATCCACAAATTCAAACCATGCGTAGGGCAATTACGTATCATTAATTTCATCCTCTCCCAAGCTTGTGCAACATGTTCATGATCAAGTTGCTTAAAATTCATAATATCGTTTCTAAGAGAGATGATCTGAGCGGGAGGAAAATATTTAGAGATAAAAGCATCTTTGCACTTATCCCAAGAACCAATACTATTTTTAGGCAAAGACGAAAAACAAGCTTTAGCAAGATCTCTAAGCGAAAAAGGAAATAGCTTCAGTTTAACAATATCATTGTCCACATCTTTCTTCTTTTGCATATCACACAAATCAACGAAGCTATTTAGATGGGTAGCGGCATCTTCACTAGGAAGGCCGGCGAATTGATCTTTCATGACAAGATTCAACAAAGCAGCATTGATTTCACAAGATTCAGTATCGGTAAGAGGAGCAATCGGAGTGCTAAAAAATCATTATTGTTGGTATTGGTAAAGTCACACAATTTAGTATTATCTTGAGCCATCGTGACAAGCAAGCAATCCAACACGCGAGCAAACAAGAAGCAAACAAAAAGAGGTGAACGGAAAAGAGAGGGCGAATAAAACGACAAGGGTGAAGTGGGGGAGAGGAAAATAAGAGGCAAATGGCAAATAATGTAATGCGGGAGATAAGGGTTTGGGATGGGTACTTGGTATGTAGACCTTTGCGTAGACTCCCCGGCAACGCCGCCAGAAATCCTTCTTGCTACCTCTTGAGCATTGCGTTGGTTTTCCCTTGAAGAGGAAAGGGTGATGCAGCAAAGTAGCGTCAGTATTTCCCTCAGTTTTTGAGAACCAAGGTATCAATCCAGTAGGAGGCCACGCACGAGTCCCTCACACCTACACAAACAAATAAATCCTCGCAACCAATGCGATAAGGGGTTGTCAATCCCTACACGGTCACTTACAAGAGTAAGATCTGATAGATACGATAAGATAATATTTTTGGTATTTTTATGATAAAGATGCAAAGTAAAGAAAACAAAATAAAAACGGCACCAGAAATAGCTTGTTGTCGGGAGATTAATATGATGGAAAATAGACCCGGGGGCCATAGGTTTCACTAGTGGCTTCTCTCATGAGCATAAATATTACGGTGGGTGAACAAATTACTGTTGAGCAATTGATAGAATTGAGCATAGTTATGAGAATATCTAGGTACGATCATGTATATACGCATCACGTCCGAGACAAGTAGACCGACTCCTGCCTGCATCTACTACTATTACTCCATACATCGACCGCTATCCAGCATGCATCTAGAGTATTAAGTTCATAAGAACAGAGTAACGCTTTAAGTAAGATGACATGATGTAGAGGGATAAACTCATGCAATATGATATAAACCCCATCTTGTTATCCTCGATGGCAACAATACAATACGTGCCTTGCTGCCCCTACTGTCACTGGGAAAGGACACCGCAAGATTGAACCCAAACCTAAGCACTTCTCCCATTGCAAGAAAGATCAATCTAGTAGGCCAAACCAAACTGATAATTCAAAGAGACTTGCAAACATAACCAATCATACATAAAAGAATTCAGAGAAGATTCAAATATTGTTCATAGATAAACTTGATCATAAACCCACAATTCATCGGTCTCAACAAACACACAGCAAAAGAAGATTACATCGAATAGATCTCCACGAGAGAGGGGGAGAACATTGTATTGAGATCCAAAAATAGAGAAGAAGCCATCTAGCTAATAACTATGGAACCGAAGGTCTGAAGTAAACTACTCACAGATCATCGGAGAGGCTATGGTGTTGATGTAGAAGCCCTCCGTGATCGATGCCCCCTCCGGTGGAGCTCCGGAATAGGCCCCAAGATGGAATCTCACGGGTACAGAAGGTTGCGGCGGTGGAATTAGGTTTTTGGCTCCGTATCTGGTAGTTTGGGGGTACGTAGGTTTATATAGGAGGAAGAAGTACATCGGTGGAGCAACGTGGGGCCCACGATTTTGGAGGGCGCGCCCCCTACCTCGTGCCCTCCTGGTTGATGTCTTGACGTAGGGTCCAAGTCCTCTGGATCACGTTCGTTCCGAAAATCGCGTCCCCGAAGGTTTCATTCCGTTTGGACTCCGTTTGATATTCTTTTTCTGCGAAACTCTGAAATAGGCAAAAAACAACAATTCTGGGCTGGGCCTTCGGTTAATAGGTTAGTCCCAAAAATAATATAAAATTGTATAATAAAGCCCAATAATTTCCAAAATAGAATATAATATAGCATGGAACAATCAAAAATTATAGATACGTTGGAGACGTATCAGGTACCTGTGGGTTGCTAGTAGTGTTGATTACTCCTTGTAGTTGATGCTAGTTGGTTTATTTGGTGGAAGATCATATGTTCAGATCCATTATGCATATTAATACCCCTCTGATTATGAACATGAATACGCTTTGTGAGTAGTTACCTTTGTTCCTGAGGACATGGGAGAAGTCTTGCTATAATTAGTCATGTGAATTTGGTATTCGTTCGATATTTTGATGAGATGTATGTTGTCTTTCCTCTAGTGGTGTTATGTGAACGTCGACTACATGACACTTCACCATTATTTGGGCCTAGAGGAAAGCATTGGGAAGTAATAAGTAGATGATGGGTTGCTAGAGTGACAGAAGCTTAAACCCTAGTTTATGCATTGCTTCGTAAGGGGCTGATTTGGATCCATATGTTTCATGCTATGGTTAGGTTTACCTTAATACTTCTTTTGTAGTTGCGGATGCTTGCAATAGGAGTTAATCATAAGTGAGATGCTTGTCCAAGTAAGGACAGAACCCAAGCACCGGTCCACCCACATATCAAATTACCAAAGTACCGAACGCGAATCATATGAGCGTGATGAAAACTAGCTTGACGATAATTCCCATGTGTCCTCGGGAGCGTTTTCCTTCATATAAGAGTTTGTCCGGGCTTGTCCTTTGCTACAAAAAGTATTGGGCCATCTTGCTGCACTTTATTTACACTTGTTACTTGTTACAAATTACCTTATCATAAAACTATCTGTTACCTATAATTTCCGTGCTTGCAGAGAATACCTTGCTGAAAACCGCTTGTCATTTCCTTATGCTCCTCGTTGGGTTCGACACTCTTGCTTATCGAAAGGACTACGATAGATCCCCTATACTTGTGGGTTATCAAGACTCTTTTATGGCGCCATTGCCGGGGAGTGAAGCGCCTTTGGTAAGTGGAATTTGGTAAGGAAAAATTTATATAGTGTGCTGAAATTTACTGTCACTTGCTACCATGGAAAGTAATCCGTTGAGGGGCTTGTTCGGGGTATGTTCACCCCGAGCAGTAGAGAAAATAGTTTTTCCTCAACCTACTGAACCTAGTAAAAAGGTTTACTTTGAAATTCCTTCGGGTATGATAGAGAAACTGCTAGCTAATCCTTTTGCAGGAGATGGAACATTGCATCCCGATTTACACCTAATCTATGTGGATGAAGTTTGTGGATTATTTAAGCTTGCAGGTATGCCCGATGATGTTATCAAGAAGAATGTCTTCCCTTTATCTTTTAAGGGAGAGGCATTGACATGGTATAGGCTATGTGATGATATGGGATCATGGAACTACAAACGATTGAAATTGGAATTTCATCAGAAGTTTTATCCTATGCATCTTGTTCATCGTGATCGTAATTATATATATAATTTTTGGCCTCGCGAAGGAGAAAGCATCGCTCAAGCTTGGGGGAGGCTTAATTCAATGTTATATTCATGCCCCGATCATGAGCTCTGAAGAGAAATGATTATTCAAAATTTTATGCTCGGCTTTCTCTCAATAATCGCTCCATGCTCGATACTTCTTGTACTGGCTCTTTTATGATGAAGACTATTGAATTCAAATGGTATTTATTGGAAAGAATTAAACGCAACTCTGAATATTGGGATCTCGACGAAGGTAAAGAGTCAGGTATAATACCTAAGTTTGATTGTGTTAAATCTTTTATGGATACCGATGCTTTCCGTGAATTTAGCATAAATATGGACTTGACTCTGAGATAGTAGTTTCTTTCTGCGAATCCTTTGCTACTCATGTTGATCTCCCTAAGGAGAAGTGGTTTAAATATAATCCTCCCATTGAAGTAAAAGTAGTTGCACCTATTAAAGTTGAAGAAAAGACTATCACTTACAATGATCTTATTGTCCCTACTGCTTATGTTGAGAAACCACCTTTCCCTGTTAGAATAAGGGATCAAGCTAAAGCTTCAACTGTTGTAAACAAAAGTAATATTAGGACACACAAACCCCCTGAGCAAGTTAAAGTTGAACCTAATATTGCTATGGTTAAATATCTCTTGGCGGATAATATTGATGTGCATGTTATTTATTTCTGTGAAGAAACTGCTAGAATTGCTAAGCCTGGTGCTAAAGATAAACATAAACCTGTTGTAGGCATGCCTGTTATTTCTGTTAAAATAGGAGATCATTGTTATCATGGCTTATGTGATATGGGTGCTAGTGCTAGTGCAATACCGCATACCTTATACAAAGAAATTATGCATGATATTGCACCTGCTGAGATAGAAGATATAGATGTTACAATTAAACTTGCCAATAGAGATACTATTTCACCGATTGGGATTGTTAGAGATGTTGAAGTATTGTGTGGGAAGGTTAAATATCCTGCTGATTTTCTTGTTCTTGGTTCCCCACAAGATAGCTTTTGTCCCATTATATTTGGTAGACCCTTCTTGAACACTGTTAATGCTAGGATAGACTGCGAAAAGGATGTTGTTACTATTGGTTTGGGTGATATGTCTCATGAATTTAATTTTTCTAAATTTCGTAGAAAACCCCGTGATGAGGAATTGCCTAGTAAGGATGAAATTATTGGTCTTGCTTCTATTGTCGTGCCTCCTAATGATCCTTTAGAACAGTATTTGCTTGATCATGAAAATGATATGTTTATGAATGAAAGAAGGGAAATAGATGAAGTATTCTTTAAATAGGGACCTATTCTGAAACACAACTTGCCTGTTGAAATCCTAGGGGATCCTCCTCCACCCAAGGGTGATCCCGTGTTTGAGCTTAAACCATTACCTGATACTCTTAAATATGTTTATCTTGATGAAAAGAAGATATATCATGTTATTATTGGTACTAATCTTTCAGGGCATGAAGAAGAGAAATGATTGAAAACTCTGAAGAAGCATCGTGCTGCTATTGGATATACTCTTGATGATCTTAAGGGCATTAGTCCCACTCTATGTCAACACAAAATAAATTTGGAGAAAGACGCCAAACCAGTTATTGATCATCAACGACGATTAAATCCTAAGATGAAAGAAGTGGTAAGAAAGGAAATATTAAAGCTCCTTGAAGCAGGTATATTTTATCTAGTTGCTGATAGTCAGTGGGTAAGTCCTGTTCATTGTGTCCCTAAGAAGGGAGGTATTACCGTCGTTCCTCATGATAAAGATGAATTGATCCCGCAAAGAATTATTACAGGTTATAGGATGGTAATTGATTTTTGCAAATTAAATAAAGCTACTAAAAAAGATCATTACCCTTTGCCTTTCATTGATCAAATGGTAGAAAAATTATCCAAACATACACATTTTTGCTTTCTAGATGGTTACTCTGGTTTCTCTGAAATACGTGTGTCAGCAGATGATCAAGAAAAGACCACTTTTACTTGCCCTTTTGGTACCTTTGCTTATAGATGTATGCCTTTTGGTTTATGTAATGCACCTGCTACCTTTCAAAGATGCATGATGGCTATATTCTCTGACTTTTGTGAAAAGGTTGGTGAGGTTTTCATGGACGATTTCTCCGTTTATGGTTCCTCTTTTGATGATTGCTTGAGCAACCTTGATCGAGTTTTGCAGAGATGTGAAGAAACTAATCTTGTCTTGAACTGGGAGAAGTGCCACTTTATGGTTAATGAAGGTATTGTCTTGGGGCATAAAATTTCTGAAAGAGGTATTGAAGTTGATAAAGCTAAAGTTGATGCTATTGAAAAGATGCCGTGTCCCAAGGACATCAAAGGTATAAGAAGTTTCCTTGGTCATGCCGATTTTTATAGGAGGTTCATTAAGGACTTTTCAAAAATTTCTCGGCCTCTGACTAATCTATTACAAAAAGATATACCTTTTGTCTTTGATGATGATTGTGTAGAAGCATTTGAAATACTTAAGAAAGCATTAATTTCTGCACCTATTGTTCAACCACCTGATTGGAATTTACCCTTAGAAATTATGTGTGATGCTAGTGATTATGCTGTAGGTGTTGTTCTAGGACAAAGAGTTGATAAGAAATTAAATATTTTGCAATATGCTAGTAAAACTCTAGACAGTGCCCAGAGAAACTATGCTACTACCGAATAAGAATTCTTAGCAGTTGTATTTGCTTGTGATAAGTTCTGACCTTATATTGTTGATTCTAAAGTAACTATTCACACTGATCATGTTGCTATTAAATATCTTATGGAAAATAAAGATGCTAAACCTAGACTTATTAGATGGGTTCTTTTGCTAAAAGAATTTGATTTTCTTATTATTGATAGAAAGGGAGCTAAGAACCCCGTTGCACACAATTTGTCTAGGTTAGAGAATGTTCTTGATGACCCACTACCTATTGATGATAGCTTTCCTAATGAACAATTAAATGTCATAAATGCTACTCGTACTGCTCCATGGTATGCTGATTATGCTAATTACATTGTTGCTAAATTTATACCACCTAGTTTCACATACCAGCAAAAGAAAAAGTTTTTCTATGATTTGAGGCATTACTTCTGGGATCACCCACACCTTTATAAAGAAGGAGTAGATTGTGTTATTAGACGTTGTATACCTGAGCATGAACAGGAACAGATCATGCGCAAGTGTCACTCCGAAGCTTATGGAGGACACCACGCTGGAGATAGAACTGCACATAAGGTATTGCAATCCGATTTTTATTGGCCTTCTCTCTTCAAGGATGCTCGTAAGTTTGTCTTATCTTGTGATGAATGTCAAAGGATTGGTAACATTAGTAAACTTCAGGAAATGCCTATGAACTATTCACTTGTTATTGAACCATTCGATGTTTGGGGCTTTGATTATATGGGACCGTTTCCTTCCTCTAATGGTTATACACATATTTTAGTTGTTGTTGATTACGTTACTAAGTGGGTAGAAGCTATTCCAACTAGTAGTGCTGATCATAACACCTATATTAAGATGCTTAAAGAAGTTATTTTTTCGAGGTTTGGAGTCCCTAGATATTTAATGACTGATGGTGGTTCACATTTTATTCATGGTGCTTTCCCCAAAATGCTTGCTAAGTATGATGTTAATCATAGAATTGCATCTCCTTATCACCCACAGTCTAGTGGTCAAGTGGAATTGAGCAATAGAGAGCTCAAATTAATTTTGCAAAAGACTGTTAATAGATCTAGAAAGAATTGGTCCAAGAAACTTGATGATGCATTATGGGCCTATAGAACTGCATATAAAAATCCTATCGGTATGTCCCCGTATAAAATGTTTTACGGAAAAGCATGTCACTTACCTCTCGAATTGGAACATAAGGCATATTGGGCCATTAAAGAGCTCAATTATGATTTCAAACTTGTCGGTGAAAAAAGGTTATTTGACATTAGCTCACTTGATGAATGGAGAACCCAGGCCTATGAGAATGCCAAACTCTTTAAAGAAAAAGCTAAAAGATGGTATGACAAAAAGGATACAAAGCGTGAGTTTAATGTAGGTGATTATGTGTTACTATTCAACTCTCATTTAAGACTTTTTGCAGGAAAACTTCTCTCTAAATGGGAAGGCCCTTACGTTATCGAGGAGGTCTATCATTCCGGTGCCATAAAAATCAACAACTTCGAAGGCACAAATCCGAAGGTGGTGAACGGTCAAAGAATCAAACATTATATCTCAGGTATTCCTATAAATATTGAAACTAATATTATTGAAACCGTAACACCGGAGGAATACATAAGAGACACTTTCCAGAACGTTTCAGACTCCGAAAAGGAATAGGTATGTGGTACGGTAAGTAAACCGACTCCAAAACAGTTCTAATGGCAATTTTTCTCCGTTTTGGAATATTTAAGAAAATAGGAAAATAAGAAGTAGTTCGGGAAGGACACGAGGCTTCCACGAGGGTGGAGGGCGCGCCCTACCCCCTGGGCGCGCCCCCTGCCTCGTGGGCACCTCGTGCGCTCTCCGGACTCCGTTTTCTTGCACGATACTTCTTTTGGTCGGTAAAAATTCATTATATAACTCCTGAAGGCTTTGACCACCGTACCACGCAATTATCCTCTGTTCTTGTTTCGAGCTATTTCTGCCGCAGATTAGAGCAAGATGTCTTCTCAAGAGTCAGTCGGGGAGAGTCCGGTGCTCATCCGACACCAGGTCCAGGGGCAAACCTTTGGGCCCTCAATGGAGGAAGAGATGGAAGCTGACTTGAAAAGGATAGATGCCATGGAGGAGGATCAAGAAGTTACTTCTCGTTTTCGGGCAGGATTCACGATGGGGGAACTATAGAGCTCAGCTATCCCAAACTCGGTCTTCCCCTCCAATGTTAAATTTCTCTCTGATGAAAATATGAAAATGAGTGTTACTTGTTCTCCCGCAGCTATGCAACATCCATGGGTGCAAGGAGCCTTAACCGTCACGGGTAAGCTTCGTAAGGAAATAATGGATCTTAAGCGGCAAGTCAACAAGCTCGAGGAGGAGAATCGTATCCTGAGGGGTATCATAGCCAAGAATATCACATCTTCATCCCCAAAGAAGGAGACATAATCACATGGGTATGGGCACTCCCCTTGGAAACTGCCAAGATTGGGGGAGGTGCCCCGGTATCGTATCACCATCACACTCCTATCTTTACCGTTTTTATTAGTTCGATCCTTTTGGTAATATCTTGATCTAGTAGAATAGAGTTTTAGTATGATTTAGTTTTGAGTTTTGCCTTATGGTCCTTCTATGTAATCGAGTCCGTGAGCTATATAATAAAGATTAGTGTTGAGTCAAGGGCTTGATTATCTTGCTATGATCTTGAGTGAATAAAAGAAAAAGGAAAAAATAATAATAAAAAGAAATAAAGAGATCATATTGATCATATGGAGAGTAATGACCTCACATATAGAGAGTGTGATGATTAAAAGTTGTTGAGAGTTGACAAACATAGTTTTGGTCATCGTTGCAATTAATAGGAAGTAATAAAGAAAGAGAGGTTTCACATACAAATATATTATCTTAGACATCTTTTATGATTGTGAGCACTCATTAAAATATGACATGCTAAAGAGTTGACATTGGACAAGGAAGACAACGTATGGGTTATGTTTTCTTATATCTGAAATAAAGTATATTGTCATGGATCATCCAACATGTTGAGGTTGGCTTTCTCCCTCATGCTAGCCAATTCTTTGCACGAAGTAGAGATACTACTTGTGCTTCCAATACCCTTAAACCCAGTTTTGCCATGAGAGTACACCATATCTACCTATGGATTGAGTAAGATCCTTCAAGTAAGTTGTCATTGTTGCATGCAATAAAAATTGCTCTCTAAATATATATGACTTATTAGTGTGGAGAAAATAAGCTTTATACGATCTTGTGATGTGGAAGAAATAAAAGCGACGGACTGCATAATAAGGGTCCACATCACAAGTGGCAATATAAAGTGACGTTCTTTTGCATTAAGATTTCATGCATCCAACCAAAAGCACATGACAACCTCTGCTTCCCTCTGCGAAGGGCGTATCTTTTACTTTTATCTTCTAACCTTGTGCAAGAGTCATGGTGATCTTCACCTTTCCTTTTTACATTTTATCTTTTGGCAAGCACACTGTGTTGGAAAGATCCTGATATATATATTTAATTGGATGTAAGTTAGCATGAGCTATTATTGTTGACATTACCCTTGAGGTAAAAGGTTGGGAGGCAAAACTATAAGCCCCTATCTTTCTCTGTGTCCGATTAAAACTCCGTAATCACAAGTATTGCGTGAGTGTTGGCAATTGTGAAAGACTAAATGATAGTTGAGTATGTGGACTTGCTGAAAAGCTCTTATATAGACTCTTTTCGATGTTATGCTAAATTGTAATTGCCTCAATGACTGAGATTATAGTTGTTGGTTCTCAATGAAGTTTCTGATTCATACTTGACGTTGTGAATAGATTATTACTTGAGCATAAGAAGTCATATGACAATATTCAAATATGTTGCTGTTATAAGAATGATCATGATGCCCTCATGTCCATATTTTATTTTATCGACACCTCTATCTCTAAACATGTGGACATATTTATCGTTATCGGCTTCCACTTGAGGACAAGTGAGGTCTAAGCTTGGGGGAGTAGATACGTCCATTTTGCATCATGCTTTTATATCGATATTTATTGCATTATGGGCTGTTATTACACGTTATGTCACAATACTTATGAGTATTCTCTCTTATTTTACAAGGTTTACATGAAGAGGGAGAATGCCGACAACTGGGATTCTAGGCTGGAAAAGGAGCAAATATTACAGACCTATTCTGCACAGCTCCAAAAGTCCTGAAACTTCACGGAAGTCATTTTTGGAATTAATAAAAAATACTGGGTGAAGAAAATACCAGAGGGGGCCCACACCCTGGCCACGAGGGTGGGAGGCGCGCCCTACCCCCTGGGCGCGCCCCCCTGCCTCGTGGGCCCCCTGGAAGGTCTACGGTGCCCATCTTCTGGTATATGAAGTCTTTCGTCCGAGAAAAAATCATAAGCAAGCTTTCGGGAAGAAACTCCACCGCCACGAGGCGGAACCTTGGCAGAACCAATCTAGGGCTTCGGCGGAGCTGTTCTGCCGGGGAAACTTCCCTCCGGGAGAGGGAAATCATCGCCATCGTCATCACCAACGATCCTCTCATCGGGAGGGGGCCAATTTTCATCAACATCTTCACCAGCACCATCTCCTCTCAAACCCTAGTTCATCTCTTGTATCCAATCTTTGTCCCAAAGCCTCAGATTGGTACCTGTGGGTTGCTAGTAGTGTTGATTACTCCTTGTAGTTGATGCTAGTTGGTGGAAGATCATATGTTCAGATCCATTATGCATATTAATACCCCTCTGATTATGAACATGAATACGCTTTGTGAGTAGTTACGTTTGTTCCTGAGGACATGGGAGAAGTCTTGCTATAAGTAGTCATGTGAATTTTGTATTCGTTCGATATTTTGATGAGATGTATGTTGTCTTTCCTCTAGTGGTGTTATGTGAATGTCGACTACATGACACTTGACCATTATTTGGGCCTAGAGGAAGGCATTGGGAAGTAATAAGTAGATGATGGGTTGCTAGAGTGACAGAAGCTTAAACCCTAGTTTATGCGTCGCTTCGTAAGGGGCTGATTTGGATCCATATGTTTCATGATATGGTTAGGTTTACCTTAATACTTCTTTTGTAGTTGCGGATGCTTGCAATAGGAGTTAATCATAAGTGGGATGCTTGTCCAAGTAAGGACAGCACCCAAGCACCGGTCCACCCACATATCAAATTACCAAAGTACCGAACGCGAATCATATGAGCGTGATGAAAACTAGCTTGACGATAATTCCCATATGTCCTCGGGAGTGTTTTCCTTCATATAAGAGTTTGTCCACGCTTGTCCTTTGCTACAAAAAGGATCGGGCCATCTTGCTGCAATTTATTTACACTTGTTACTTGTTACTCGTTACAAATTACCTTATCATAAAACTATCTGTTACCTATAATTTCCGTGCTTGCAGAGAATACCTTGCTGAAAACCGATTGTCATTTCCTTCTGCTCCTCGTTGGGTTCGACACTCTTACTTATCGAAAAGACTACGATAGATCCCCTATACTTGCGGGTCATCAGCTACTACTACTTTATAGTAGCGAGGGCTCGTCGAACGCGCCACTGATAACCATTTAGCAGTAGCGCGTGCATGCTAAACATCGCTGCTGCTAAGTTGTGGCCACAGTATCCACCAGGCCATGTATAGTAGTAGCGCGTTTTATAGGAAACACGCTATTGATAAGGATGTAGCTATAGCGCCTGATGCTGACACGCGCTATCGCTACTGCTACGTTATCCTCTTTCCTCTCCTCCTAACTATCCCTCTCCTCACTCACTCACTGTCCCTCGCTCACCGTCGCCACATTGTTGCCGTGTTCCTACCACCGTCGCCGTCTCCCAGCGTCGCCGCCTCTCAGTGCTCCTCCCTCCTCCTCCCCCCTCCAGCCGCCGCCATCCTGTCGGGGAACGTAGTATTTCAAAAAAATTCCGACGATCACGCAAGATCTATCTAGGAGAAGCATAGCAACGAGCGGGGAGAGTGTGTCTAGGTACCCTCGTAGACCAAAAGTGGAAGCGTTAAGTAACGCGGTTGATGTAGTCAAACGTTGATGTCTACTACGCAACCTTCTTATTGTAGATGTTGTTGGGCCTCCAAGTGCAGAGGTTTGTAGGACAGTAGCAAATTTCCCTCAAGTGGATGACCTAAGGTTTATCAATCCGTGGGAGGCGTAGGATGAAGATGGTCTCTCTCAAGCAACCCTGCAACCAAATAACAAAGAGTCTCTTGTGTCCCAAACACACCCAATAGAATGGTAAATTGTATAGGTGCACTAGTTCGGCGAAGAGATGATGATACAAGTTGAAAGTGCGTTATATCGACTAGAGGGGGGGTGAATAGGCGATTTTTATGAATTCTTCATTGAGGAATTTGCCGGTGAGGAAATTCCTTAGCGAAGAACTACTTGCAGCGGAATAAGTACTCAAAAGCAAACATAACAGAATACAAGCATGGTCATCATGATGAAATGAGAACAAGCACAGAGTACAGAAAGCGTAAACACAGGATAACACAGGATGAAGACAAACAGATTGAAGAAATTGAACTGAGGAAATTGGGAAAGTCTTCAGTCAAAGTCTTCAAACATAGATATGATAAGCACACAACACAGTAATGAGGAAATGAAAGAGTTGAGGAAATAGAACCAGTAGGCTTTGTGAAGATATCGGCTAGCTGTTCTTCAGTCTTCACATGCTCAATAGAAATGCTAGCTGTTCTTCAGTCTTCACATGCTCAATAGAAATGTCGCCCTTCAACACATGATCGCGAAGAAAATGATGACAAATCTGAATGTGCTTTGTCTTCGAGTGCTGAACTGGGTTGTGAGAAATCTTGATGGCACTCTCATTGTCACAGAAGAGAGGCACATTCTTCACGTTGGCGCCGTAGTCCTTGAGAGTTTGCTTCAGCGACAGCAATTGAGCACAGCAAGAACCAGCAGCAATGTACTCAGCTTCAGCAGTAGACAGTGATACACAGTTCTGTTTCTTCGAGGACCAACAGACCAAAGATCATCCGAGGAAATGACATGTACCAGATGTTGACTTGCGGTCCACATGATCACCAGCATAGTCAGAGTCAGAATATCCAATGCGATCAACAGTCGAGCCCTTGGGGTGCCGTAATCCAAGTGTTGGTGTGTGACCAAGATATCGAAGAATATGCTTCACAGCCTTATGGTCTGATTCCTTCGGTGTAGCTTGAAATCGGGCACACATGCAAACACTAAGCATTATATCTGACCTAGATGCACATAAGTACAATAAAGAACTAATCATGGAGCGGTATACCTTATGATCGAAGTCAATACCATTTTCATCAGTGCACATAGGAATTTGTGGGCATAGGAATTTTGACGCCTTTGCAATCTTGCATGCCGAATTTCCTCAGTACATCCTTGAGGTATTTCTCCTGAGATATGAATATGCCATTGCATTGTTGACGAATTTGAAGACCTAAGAAGAATTTCAACTCTCCCATCATAGACATTTGATATTCTTCACTCATCATATAGGCAAATTCATCACTATAACGTTGGTCAGTACAGCCAAAGATAATATCATCAACATATATTTGGCACACAAACAGTTCACCATCATAAGATTTAGTGAAAAGAGTAGGGTCGAGTGAACCGGGTTTGAAGCCTTTCTTCATGAGGAATTCCTTCAAAGTATCATACCATGCCCGAGGTGCCTGCTTGAGGCCATAGAGGGCCTTATTGAGTCTGAAGACTTTGTCAGGATTCTTTGGATCTTCAAAACCTGGGGGTTGAGCAACATATACTTATTCCTCAAGCTTACCATTGAGGAATGCACTTTTCACATCCATTTGATATAGAGTGATATCATGATGGTTAGCATAAGCAAGAAATATGCGAATAGCCTCAAGTCTAGCAACAGGTGCAAAAGTTTCATCGAAATCAATTCCTTCAACAAGTGTGTAGCCTTGAGCTACAAGCCGTGCCTTATTCCTCACAACAAGGCCATTTTCATCTTGCTTGTTGCGGTAGATCCACTTTGTGCCAATGATATTGTGCTTGCGAGGATCTGGACGTTTGACCAGTTCCCAGACGTTGTTGAGCTCGAACTGATGTAATTCTTCTTGCATGGCCTGAATCCACTCAGGCTCCAGAAATGCTTCATCTACCTTAGTGGGCTCTGTGATAGAGACAAAAGCATAGTGCCCAGAAAAGTTAGATAAATGTGAAGCTTTTGAGCGTGTGAGAGGACCTGGTGCTTCAATGTCATCGATGATCTTTTCAACTTGCACTTCTTTTGCAACGTGAGGATGAGCTGGTTGTCGTCGAGGAATTTGATCAGCATTTTCTTCAGCACCATTTTCTTCAGTATTTTCTTCAGGTGCATTAGCTCGACGTTCTTATCGATTTTCTCTATCATTAGCGACCACGGACCTTGGTTTTGT
Organism: Triticum aestivum; assembly: GCF_018294505.1. NCBI lineage: Eukaryota > Viridiplantae > Streptophyta > Magnoliopsida > Poales > Poaceae > Triticum > Triticum aestivum. The sequence goes on from NC_057811.1 coordinate 13,037,561, forward strand.
ACCAACATCAACACGTCCAACTAGCAGCAGGCCTGTACAAGATTTTACTACTTCAACACACCAAACGTTTGCCTGCATAGTTGTTGACCGGTTGAACCGTGCATGCACACACGATTTATTCCATTAGCAAACTGGTTGATCACGTTCTGGAATGAATTCTTCAGCAGATTCTTCAGTAGGAATGACATCCTCAGTAGCCTTGAACTTGATAGTTTCCTCAGGTGCTGGTTCATCTATCACAGAAGGTAGGTGCTCTCTTTGTGAGCCATTAGTTTCATCGAACCGCACATCTACAGTTTCAACAACCTTGTGAAGAACGTTGTTGAAGACTCTGTAGGTGTGCTAATCCTTTCCGTAACCAAGCATGAAACCTTCATGTGCTTTCGGTGCAAATCTAGCATTGTGATGAGGATCTCTAATCGAACATTTAGCACCGAAGACTTTGAAATAACTCACATTGGGTTTCTTGTCAGTGAGGAGTTCATAGGCTGTCTTCTTGAAGAATTTGTGAAGATATACCCTGTTGATGATGTGGCACACAGTATAAATTGCCTCAATCCAGAAGTGACGAGGCGTTTTGTACTCATCAAGCATAGTGCGAGCCATCTCAACAAGAGTTCTGTTCTTGCGCTCCACGATGCCATTCTGCTGAGGAGTATAAGGAGCAGATAACTCATGAGTAATACCAAGTTCATCAAGATAGTCATCAAGACCAGAATTCTTGAACTCAGTTCCATTGTCACTTCTGATGTGCTTGATCTTCACACCAAAGTTGGTTGAAGCCCTCAAGGAAAATCGTTTGAAGACTTCCCGCACTTCATGTTTGTAAGTAACAATGTGTACCCATGTGTATCGAGAGTAATCATCAACAATAACAAAGCCATAGAGAGATGCGTCATTTGTGACTGCTGAGTAATGATTAGGACCGAAGAGATCCATGTGAAGCAATTCAAATGGGCGAGTGGTAGTCATGATAGTCTTTGTTGGATGCTTAGCCTTTGTCATCTTCCCAGCTTCATAGGCTCCACATAAGTGATCCTTGAGGAATTTGACATTCTCAATGCCAATGACATGCTTCTTCTTCGCAAGCGTGTGCAAATTCCTCATGCCTGCATGACCAAGTCGTCGATGCCATAGCCAGCCTTCTGAAGCTTTTGCAAGTAGGCACATGGCTGGTTGCGGTCCTGTAGAGAAATCAACAATATACAAGTCTCCTCTCCTAAAGCCTTCGAAGACTTTGGAATTGTCAGCTTCCATAACCACAACACAACGATACTTGCCAAAGACAACAACCATATCAAGATCGCAAAGCAATGTGACAGACATGAGGTTGAATCCTAAGGACTCGACAAGCATGACTTTGTCCATGTGTCGATCCTTTGTGATCGCAACCTTACCTAGACCCAATACCTGACTTTTGCCTTTGTCAGCGAAGATGATACGCTTCAGATGCGATGGAGATAAGGGAGCATCCATCAATAGATTCTTGTCACGGTCATGTGATTTGTACATCCACTATCGAGGACCCACTCAGTGGCTTTGGGTTGATCATCCTGCAGATGAATTAGTGCAGCTTACGAACTCATATACTTCATCAGTGAAGAATATGACATCAATTCATCAGATCAATTTCATCAAGTAATAGAACAGATAAAGCAGTATGAGGGCGTGAGAAATGAAAGTTCATTTCTTCATGATTAGCCTGCGTCCTTTTAGGCACTTTTCAGGTCTCCAACAAATTCTTCAGACATTCACGCACGTCTGGAGACCTGACCTTGTAGAAGAGAATAGTTCTTTTTCTTCACCACCCACATCTGAAGGGGTGGCAAAGAGTTCATCACTCTGCGAGCTCCATACGAAAAAGGTGGCATAGAAGCCAATCCATTTCGTTTCACATAAGAGGAGTTAGGGTAAGCATATGAATAAGCAGAGAAATTCTTCGAGGACTTATGAACATAATGATTAGAAGAATAATGCTCATATTCATAGCCCTTAGCTCTTCCCTGCGAAACAGAGTTGTTAGCACGATGATATTCATATGAGGACTTTGATCCTTTTGAGGAATTTGATCCACGTGAGGAATTTGGTCCGTATGAGGACTTGGATCCATATGAAGAATTTGGTCCATATGAAGAATTTGATCTGGGGTTCCTTTTCTTGACAAGTGGTGTCATGAGGACATTCACCTGAAGACTTTCAAGGCACCTTTTGGGAACCCATATTTTCTTCATAGGGGAAACGTTCCTGCAGTTAGTGCCAACATATCTAGCAAATACTTCACCATTCTGATTTTTGAACAGTTTATAGTTGGAGTCAAATGACTCATCAGAAGAATGAGGAGATTCACATGTAAAGCCAGATAGATTAGATGGATCAGCTGGAGGTCCCTTTGCAGCAACCCATGAGGTTTTGGGGTACTGCTCAGGCTTCCAATATGTACCATCAGCATTGAGTTTCCTCTCAAAGGAAATACCCTCTTTGCTAGGGTTCCTGTTGAGGATCTGCTTTTTAAGCACATCACAAAGAGTCTGATGCTCTTTGAGGCTTTTGTACATGCCTGTCATGTACAATTCCTTCAGCCCTGCGTCGTCAGTGATACTAGCAATGTCCTCAGATGAGGAATTAGTGATAGCAGAGGCAGGTGAGCAATTTGTAACATTAGAAGCATTTGAACATTCAGGTGAAGAATTAGCAGATTCATGTTCATTGCATTTCAAACATGGAGGAACAAATTCTTCCTGAGCAGCGCTGATTTGTTGAGCAAGTAATGACTCGCGCTCCTTCTGAAGATCTTCCTAACTCACTCTTAGCTTCTCAAGGTCTTGCTTTCTTTGAAGAAATGCATAAGAAAGCTTCTCATGATCAGACAAGAGAGTGTTATGATGACCTTGAAGATTGTCAAACCTAGTCTGAAGTCTCTGAAGATTTTCAGTCAAGGTTTTAGTGCGATCCATTTCTTCACCCAACATATCATCACTTTTGTCTAGCATGTTTTGAACCTTTTCGAAAGCCCTTTGTTGTTTCACAGCAATCTTAGCAAGTTTAGAGTAGCTGGGCTTGAGGTTTTCATCAGATTCATTCTCACTAGATTCAGAGGAGGTATATTTGAGTACCTTGGCACCCTTTGCCATGAAGCAATAGGTGGGAGTGTAGTCATCATTGCCTTCATCAGCCTCGTTGGTGAAGCCATTTTCTTCAGGGTTGAAGATAGACTTGCTGATGAATGCAGTAGCGAGAGCTAGACTCGCTACACCAGACTCGGACTCCTCAGATGCCTCCTCTTCCTCATGTTCCTCAGATTCAGTTTCAGAGTCCATTTCCTTGCCAATGATTGCCCGAGCCTTCTTGGAGCTGCTCTTCTTGTGAGATGAAGACTTTGAGGATTTTGATGATGAAGATTTTGAGGATTTCTTCTTTTTCTTCGCATCATCAGAACTGTAATCCTTGTATTTCTTCTTCTTTGATTCCTTTTCCCACTGAGGACAATCTTGAATGTAGTGTCCAGGTTTCTTGCATTTGTGACAAAGCCTCTTCTTGTAGTCACTGGATGAGGAATCATTGCTCCTTGAGGATCTTCCAAAGCAACCACGTCTTGAGAACTTCTGAAATTTCTTCACGAGCAGTGCTAGTTCCTGGCTCAGTTCTTCAGGATCACCAAGGCTGCTGCTAGAGTCTTCATCTTCAGACTCAAAAACTGCCTTGGCCTTCATTGCACGTGATCTGCCATAGCTCGAACCATATAGATCTCTCTTTACAGCAAGCTGGAACTCATGAGTATTTAGCCTCTCGGGGATATCAGCGGGATCAAGTGACTTGTAATTAGCACGTTCTTGTATCATCAATGCCAGAGTATCAAATGAGGAATCAAGCGATCTCAACAATTTCTTCACCACCTCATGGTCAGCGATGTCAGTGGCACCAAGCGCTTGAAGCTCATTTGAGATGTCAGTGAGGCGATCGAAGGTTTGTTGAACATTTTCATTGTCGAGTCTTTTGAAGCGGTTGAAGAGATTGCGAAGAACATCAACTCAAGAGTCACGCTGAGTTGAGACTCCTTCATTGACTTTGGACAGCCTATCCCAGATAAGCTTAGCAGTTTCCAAAGCACTCACTCTTCCATACTGTGCTTTGCTCAGATGGCCACATATGATATTCTTCGCTTGAGAGTCGAGTTGCTTGAATCTCTTCACATCAGCAGCATTCAGAGAAGGTGTGACTGAGGGAACACCATTTTCCACAACATACTAGAGATCGTTATCAATTGCCTCAAGATGCATTCGCATCTTATTCTTCCAGTAGGGGTAGTCTATCCCATCGAAGGTAGGACACCCAGCAGAGACCTTGATCATACCTGCGGTCGACATAACTAAAACTCCAGGCGGTTAAACCAAAATCACACAGAACAAGGGAGTACCTTGCTCTGATACCAATTGAAAGTGCGTTATATCGACTAGAGGGGGGTGAATAGGCGATTTTTATGAATTCTTCACTGAGGAATTTGCCGGTGAGGAAATTCCTTAGCGAAGAACTACTTGCAGCGGAATAAGTACTCAAAAGCAAACATAACAGAATACAAGCATGGTCATCATGATGAAATGAGAACAAGCACAGAGTACAGAAAGCGTAAACACAGGATAACACAGGATGAAGACAAACAGACTGAAGAAATTGAACTGAGGAAATTGGGAAAGTCTTCAAACACAGATATGACAAGCACACAACACAGTAATGAGGAAATGAAAGAGTTGAGGAAATAGAACCAGTAGGCTTAGTGAAGACAATGATTTGGTAGACCAGTTCCAACTGCTGTCTCAGTTGTACATCTGGTTGGAGCGGCTAGGTATTTAAACCTGAGGACACACAGTCCTCACCGTATTCTCCTTTAGCTAAGGTCACACAGACCTCGCCCAATCACTCGTGGTAAGTCTTCAGGTGACTTCCAAACCTTCACAAACTCGGTCACTCGGCTATCCACAATTCCTCTTGGATACTCTAGACCATGACGCCTAACCGTCTGGAAGAAGCACAGTCTTCAAAGGTAACAAGTGTCGGGTCCACGCAGGATCAATCTCTTTAGTGATGCTCAATCACTTTGGGTTTGTAGGTGTTTGGGTTTGGGTTTTTCCTCACTCGATGATTTTTGCTCAAAGTCCTTGGAGGATGGGATGCTCTCAAATGACAAGTGTCAGTTTCTCTCGGAGCAGCCAACCAGCTAGTGGTTGTAGGGGGCGGCTATTTATAGCCTAGGGAGCAGCCCGACATGATAAGACATAAATGCCCTTCAATGATATGACCATTAGGTGGGTAGATATTTTGGGACAGCTGGCGCGTAGCACAGCAACGGTCGGAATTTTGAGTATCAAATTCCTCAGGGCTATCATGTTCCTCACTGTGTAGGCAATCCGCACTGGCGAATTCCTAACTCCTCAGTCAGAACAAATTCCTCAGAGACCAGAAGAACTTTGTCTCTGTCACTGAAGAATATGACTGATCTGTATGAGATTTCCAATGGCTTCACTCGAAGGGATTGGTAGGTGTAGGATTTTGAGTTGAGCATCACATGGAAAATTTTCCTTAGTATTTCCTCGACCCACTTTAATAGTACGGTGTTTCCTATGACTCAAGAAAGAGAAAATGAAACTACGAAAACAGAAGTCTTCACGCTTCATGTTCCTCAAATGAATACCAAGTCTTCAAGCTCACACCAATTTCTTCACTTTCAAAGTCTTCAAAAAGTCTTCAGAAATCCAAAGTCTTCAGTCGAAGAACTTCATTTTTAGGGGTCGACTTTCTCTGTAAATATCAAAACTCCTCATAGACTTATAGACCTGTGTACACTCATAAACGCATTAGTCCCTTAACCTATAAGTCTTCAATACACCAAAATCACTAAGGGGCACTAGATGCACTTACACAAGTGCAATATGGATGGTAGATATAGATTTTTGTAATCTGAAAATATGAAAACAGCAAGGTAACTAATGATAAAAGTGAGCGTAAATGGTATTGCAATGCTAGGAAACAAGGCCTAGGGTTCATACTTTCACTAGTGCAAGTTCTCTCAACAACAATAATAACATAATTGGATCATATAACGATCCCTCAACATGCAACAAAGAGTCACTCCAAAGTCACTAATAGCGGAGAACAAACGAAGAGATTATTGTAGGGTACGAAACCACCTCAAAGTTATTCTTTCTGATCGATCTATTTAAGAGTCCGTAGTAAAATAACACGAAGCTATTCTTTCCGTTAGATCTATCCTAGAGTTCGTACTAGAATAACACCTTAAAACACAAATCAACCAAAACCCTAATGTCACCTAGATACTCCAATGTCACCTCAAGTATCCGTGGGTATGAATATACGATATGCATCACACAATCTCAGATTCATCTATTCAACCAACACAAAAAATTTCAAAGAGTGCCCCAAAGTTTCTACCGGAGAGTCAAGACGAAAACGTGTGCCAACCCCTATGCATAAGTTCACGAGGTCACGGAACTCGCAAGTTTATCACCAAAACATACGTCAAGTGGATCACGTGAATATCCCATTGTCACCACAGATAAGCACATGCAAGACATACATCAAGTGTTCTCAAATACTTAAAGACTCAATCCGATAAGATAACTTCAAAGGGAAAACTCAATCCATTACAAGAGAGTAGAGGGAAAGAAACATCATAAGATCCAACTATAATAGCAAAGCTCGCGATACATCAAGATCGTGCCGAATCAAGAACACGAGAGAGATAAATGAAACACATAGCTACTGGTACATACCGTCTGCCCCGAGGGTGAACTACTCCCTCCTCGTCATGGAGAGCGCCGAGATGATGAAGATGGCCCCCGGTGATGGATCCCCCCCTCCAGCAGGGTGCCGGAACAGGGTCCCAATTGGTTTTTGGTGGCTATAGGGGCTTGCGGTGGCGGAACTCCCGATCTAGGTTATGTTCTGGAAGTTTGGGGATTTATAGGGGGCCCACAGGGAGTCCACGAGGCAGGGGGTGCGCCCCAGGGGGTGGGCGCGCCCTCCACCCTCGTGGGGCCCATGGGACTCCCCTCCGGTAACTCTTCGTTCCATTATTTTTTATATTTTCCAGAAAGAATCTCCATTGATTTTCAGCACATTCCGAGAACTTTTATTTCTGCACAAAAACAACACCACGGTAGTTCTGCTGAAAACTGCGTCAGTCCGGGTTAGTTCTAACCAAATCATACCAAAAATCATGTATAAATATTATAAACATGGCATGAATACTTCAAAAATTATAGATACATTGGAGACATATCAAACGTCTTCAAGTCCAACCAATCAAGCACCGAACGCACGTCACCTCCGCGATCTGCACACGTACAGCTCGATGACATACCTCGAACTCTTGATCCAGCTGAGGCCGAGGGAGAGTTTCATCAGCACGATGGCGTGGTGACGGTGATGATGAAGTTACCGGCGCAGGGCTTCGCCTAAGCACTGCAACGATATGACCGAGGTGTGTTTCTGTGGAGGGGGGCACTGCACATTGCTAAGAGAAACTTTGTTGTGCCTTTGGGGTGCCCCCTCCCACGTATATAAGGGGGGAGGGAGGAGGAGGCCGGCCAAGGGGAGGAGGCACCCCAAGGGGGGAAATCCTACTCCAAGTCGGATTTGGCCCCCCCTTTCCTAGTCCAACAAGGAGAAGGGGGAAGGTGAGGGAGGAGAGAAGGAAAGGGGGGTCGCCCCCCTAGTACAATCCGGTTTGGGCTAGGGGGCGCGCGCCCTGCCTTGGCCTGCCTTCTCTCTTCCACCAATAGGCCCATGAGGCCTAATAACCCCCCGGGGGTTCCGGTTACCCCCCGGTACTCCGGTAAATACTCGATACACCTCGGAACCATTCCGGTGTCCGAATATAGTCATCCAATATATCAATCTTTATGTATCGACCATTTCGAGACTCCTCGTCATGTCCATGATCGCATCCGGGACTCCGAACTACCTTCGGTACATCAAAACACATAAACTCATAATATCGATCATCATCGAACATTAAGCATGCGGACCCTACGGGTTCGAGAACTATGTAGACATGACTGAGACACATCTCCGGTCAATAGCCAATAGCGGAACCTGGATGCTCATATTCGCTCCTACATATTCTACGAAGATCTTTATCGGTCAAACCGCATAACAACATACGTCGTTCCCTTTGTCATCGGTATGTTACTTGCCCGAGATTCGATTGTCGGTATCACCATATCTAGTTCAATCTCGTTACCGGCAAGTCTCTTTACTCGTTCCGTGATGAATCATCCCGTAACAAACTCATTAGTCACATTGCTTGGAAGGCTTATAGTGATGTGCATTACCGAGAGGGCCCAGAGATACCTCTCCAACAATCGGAGTGACAAATCCTAATCTCGATCTATGCCAACTCAACAAACACCATCAGAGACACCTGTAGAGCATCTTTATAATCACCCAGTTACATTGTGACGTTTGATAGCACACTAAGTGTTCCTCCGGTATTCGGGAGTTGCATAATCTCATACTCATAGGAACATGTATTAGTCATGAACAAAGCATTAACAATAAACTTAACGATCATAGTGCTAAGCTAACGGATGGGTCTTGTCCATCACATCATTCTCTAATGATGTGATCCTGTTCACCAAATGACAACACATGTCTATGGCTAGGAAACTTAACCATCTTTGATTTACGAGCTAGTCTAGTAGAGGCATACTAGGGACACTCTGTTTGTCTATGTATTCACACATGTATTAAGTTTCCGGTTAATACAATTCTAGCATGAATAATAAACATTTATCATGATATAAGGAAATATAAATAACAACTTTATTATTGCCTCTAGGGAATATTTCCTTCAATCTCCCACTTGCACTAGAGTCAATAATCTAGATTACACAGTAATGATTCTAAGACCCATGGGGTCTTGGTGCTGATCATGTTTTGCTCGTGAGAGAGGCTTAGTCAACGGGTCTGCAACATTCAGATCCGTATGTATCTTGCAAATCTCTATGTCTCCCTACTTGACTTGATCGCGGATGGAATTGAAGCGTCTCTTGATGTGCTTGGTTCTCTTGTGAAATCTGGATTCCTTTGCCAGGGCAATTGCACCAGTATTTTCACAAAAGATTTTCATTGGACCCGATGCACTCGGTATGACACCTAGATCGGATATGAACTCCTTCATCCAGACTCCTTCATTTGCTGCTTCCGAAGCGCTTCACACGTAGATCCCACTATAACGCTCTGCTTGGAACTGCACCAACTTACAGCTCCTCCATTTAATATAAATACGTATCCGGTTTGTGACTTAGAGTCACTCGGATCTGTGTCAAAGCTTGCATCGACGTAACCATTTACGATGAGCTCTTTGTCACCTCTATAAACGAGAAACATATCCTTAGTCCTTTTCAGGTATTTCAGGATGTTCTTGACCGTTGTCCAGTGATCCACTCCTGGATTACTTTGGTACCTCCCTTCTAAACTAATAGCAAGGCACACATCAGGTCTGGTACACAGCATTGCATACATGATAGAACCTATGGCTGAAGCATAGGGAATGACTTTCATTTTCTCTCTATCTTCTGCAGTGGTCAGGCATTGAGTCTGACTCAACTTCACACCTTGTAACGCAGGCAAGAACCCTTTCTTTTCTTGATCCATTTTGAACTTCCTCAAAACTTTATCAAGGTATGTGCTTTGTGAAAGTCCAATTAAGCGTCTTGATCGGTCTCTATAGATCTTGATGCCCAATATATAAGCAGCTTCACCGAGGTCTTTCATTGAAAAATTCTTATTCAAGTATCCTTTTATGCCATTCAGAAATTTAGTATCATTTCCGATCAACAATATGTCATCCACATATAATATCAGAAATGCTACAGAGCTCCCACTCACTTTCTTGTCAATACAGGCTTCTCCAAAAGTCTGTATAAAACCATATGCTTTGATCGCACTATCAATGCGTATATTCCAACTCCGAGATGCTTGCAACAGTCCATAAATGGATCGCTGGAGCTTGCACACTTTGTTAGCACCTTTAGGATCGACAAAACCTTCTGGTTGCATCATATACAACTCTTCTTTAAGAAATCCATTAAGGAATGCAGTTTTGATGTCCATTTGCCAAATTTCATAATCATAAAATGCGGCAATTGCTAACATGATTCGGACGGACTTAAGCATCGCTACGGGTGAGAAGGTCTCATCGTAGTCAACTCCTTGAACTTGTCAAAAACCTTTCGCAACAAGTCGAGCTTTGTAGACAGTGACATTACCGTCAGCATTAGTCTTCTTCTTAAAGATCCATTTATTCTCTATGGCTAGCCGATCATCGGGCAAGTCAACCAAAGTCCACACTTTGTTCTCATACATGGATCCCATCTCAGATTTCATGGCCTCAAGCATTTTGCGGAATCTGGGCTCATCATCGCTTCCTCATAGTTCGTAGGTTCGTCATGGTCAAGTAACATGACTTCCAGAATAGGATTTATGTACCACTCTGGTGCGGATCTTACTCTGGTTGACCTACGAGGTTCGGTAGTAACTTGATCTGTTTCAAATGAAGACCAAACTTGTAACTCAAATATTCACCTCCACGATCAGATCGCATAAACTTTATTTTCTTGTTACGATGATTTTCCACTTCACTCTGAAATTCTTTGAACTTTTCAAATGTTTCAGACTTATGTTTCATCAAGTATATATATCCATATCTGCTCAAATCATCTGTGAAGGTCAGAAAATAATGATACCCGCCGCAAGCATCCACACTCATCGGACCGCATACATCAGTATGTATTATTTCCAACAAGTCTGTTGCTCGCTCCATTGTTACGGAGAACGAAGTCTTAGTCATCTTGCCCATGAGGCATGGTTCGCAAGCATCAAGTGATTCCAGAAGCCCATCAGCATGGAGTTTCTTCATGCGCTTTAAACCAATATGACCTAAACGACAGTGCCACAAATAAGTTGCACTATCATTATTAAACTTATATCTTTTGGCTTCAATACTATGAATATGTGTATCACTACTATCGAGATTCAATAAAAATAGACCACTCATTAAGGGTGCATGACCATAAAAGATATTACTCATATAAATAGAACAACCATTATTCTCTGATTTAAATGAATAACCGTCTCGCATCAAACAAGACCCAGATATAATGTTAATGCTTAACGCTGGCACCAAATAACAATTATTCAGGTCTAAAACTAATCCCGAAGGTAGATGTAGAGGTAGCGTGCCGACGGCGATCACATCGACTTTGGAACCATTTCCCACGTGCATCGTCACCTCGTCCTTAGCCAAACTTTGCTTAATCCATAGCCCCTATTTCGAGTTGCAAATATGAGCAACAGAACCAGTATCAAATACCTAGGCGCTACTACGAGCATTAGTAAGGTACACATCAATAACATGTATATCACATATACCTTTCACTTTGCCATCCTTCTTATCCGCCAAATACTTGGGGCAGTTCCGCTTCCAGTGACCAGTCCCTTTGCAGTAGAAGCACTCAATCTCAGGCTTAGGTCCAGACTTGGGCTTCTTCACTTGAGCAGCAACTTGCTTGCCGTTCTTCTTGAAGTTCCCCTTCTTCCCTTTGCCCTTCTTCTTGAAACTAGTGGTCTTGTTGACCATCAACACTTGATGCTCCTTCTTGATTTCTTCTTCCGCAGCCGTTAACATTGCAAAGAGCTCGGGAATCGTCTTATCCATCCCTTGTATATTATAGTTCATCACGAAGCTTTTATAGCTTGGTGGCAGTGATTGAAGAACTCTGTCAATGACACTATCAACCGGAAGATTAACTCCCAGCTGAGTCAAGTGATTGTGGTACCCAGACATTGTGAGTATATGCTCACTGACAGAACTATTCTCCTCCATTTTACAGCTGTAGAACTCATTGGGGACTTCACATCTCTCAATCCGGGCATTTGCTTGAAATATTAACTTCATTTCCTGAAACATCTCATATGCTCCATGACGTTCGAAACGTCGTTGAAGTCCCGGTTCTAAGCCGTAAAGCATGGCACACTGAACTATCGAGTAGTCATCAGCTTTGCTCTGCCAGACGTTCATAACATCTGGTGTTGCTCCTGCAGCGGGTTTGGCACCTAGCAGTGCTTCCAGGACGTAATTCTTCTTGTAGCAATGAGGATAATCCTCAAGTTATATACCCAGTCCGTGTAGTTGCTACCATCATATTTCAACTTAGCTTTCTCTAGGAACGCATTAAAATTCAACGAAACAGTAGCACGGGCCATTTATCTACAACAACATAGACATGCAAAATACTATCAGGTACTAAGTTCATGATAAATGAAAGTTCAATTAAACATATTACTTAAGAACTCCCACTTAGATAGACATCCCTCTAATCATCTAAGTGATCACATGATCCATATAAACTAGACCATGTCCGATCATCACGTGAGATGGAGTAGTTTTCAATGGTGAACATCACTATGTTGTCATATCTACTATATGATTCACGCTCGACCTTTCGGTCTCAGTGTTCCGAGGCCATATCTGCATATGCTAGGCTCGTCAAGTTTAACCCGAGTATTCTGCGTGTACAAAACTGGCTTGCACCCGTTGTATGTGAACGTAGAGCTTATCACACCCGATCATCACGTGGTGTCTCGGCACGACAAACTATCGCAACGATGCATACTTAGGGAGAACACTTGTACCTTGAAATTTAGTGAGAGATCATCTCATAATGCTACCGCCGTACTAAGCAAAATAAGATGCATAAAGGATAAACATCACATGCAATCAATATAAGTGATATGATATGGCATCATCATGTTGTGCCTTTGATCTCCATCTCCAAAGCACCGTCATGATCACCATCGTCACCGGCTTGACACCTTAATCTCCATCGAAGCATCATTGTCGTCTCGCCAACTATTGCTTCTACGACTATCGCTACCGCTTAGTGATAAAATAAAGCAATTACATGTTGATTGCATTTCATACAATAAAGCGACAACCATATGGCTCCTGCGAGTTGCCGATAACTGTTACAAAACATGATCATCTCATATAACAATTTATATATCATCACGTCTTGACCATATCACATCACAACAAGCCCTGCAAAAACAAGTTAGACGTCCTCTACTTTGTTGTTGCAAGTTTTACGTGGCTGCTACGGGCTTTAGCAAGAACCGTTCTTACCTACGCATCAAAACCACAACGATTTTTCATCAAGTATGCTGTTTTAACCTTCTACAAGGACCGGGCATAGTCACACTCGATTCAACTAAAGTTGGAGAAACAGACACCCACTAGCCACCTGTGTGCAAAGCACGGCGATAGAACCAGTCTCATGAACGCGGTCATGTAATGTCGGTCTGGGCTACTTCATCCAACAATACCGCTGAATCAAAGTATGACATGCTGGTAAGCAGTATGACTATTATCGCCAACAACTCTTTGTGTTCTACTCATGCATATAACATCTACGCATAGACCTGGCTCGGATGCCACTGTTGGGGAACGTAGTATTTCAAAAAAAAATCTACGATCATGCAAGATCTATCTAGGAGAAGCATAGCAACGAGCGGGGAGAGTGTGTCTACGTACCATCGTAGACCGAAAGCGGAAGCGTTAAGTAACGCGGTTGATGTACTCGAACGTCTTCGCGGTCCAACCGATCAAGCACCGAACGCACGACACCTCCGCGATCTGCACATGTACAGCTCGATGACGTCCCTCGAACTCTTGATCTAGCTGAGGCCGAGGGAGAGTTTCGTCAGCACGACGGCGTGGTGACGGTGATGATGAAGTTACCGGTGCAGGGCTTCGCCTAAGCACTGCAACGATATGACCGAGGTGTGTTTCTGTGGAGGGGGCACCGCACACGGCTAAGAGAAACTTTGTTGTGCCTTTGGGGTGCCCCCTTCCCATGTATATAAACGGGGAAGAGAGGAGGAGGCCGGCCAAGGGGAGGAGGCGCGCCAAGGGGGGCAATCCTACACCAAGTAGGATTCAGCCCCCCCTTTCCTAGTCCAACAAGGAGAAGGGGGAAGGTGAGGAAGGAGAGAAGGAAAGGGGGGCCGGCCCCCCTAGTCCAGTTCGGTTTGGGCTAGGGGGGGGCGTGCCCTGCCTTGGCCTGCCTCCTCTCTTCCACCAATAGGCCCATGAGGCCCAATAACCCCCGGGGGGTTCCGGTAACCCCCCGGTACTCCGCTAAATACTCGATACACCTCGGAACCATTTCGGTGTCCGAATATAGTCATCCAATATATCAATCTTTATGTCTCGACCATTTCGAGACTCGTCATCATGTCCGTGATCATAATATGTGGCGTAAAGCACCATGTTCAAGTAGGGATTACAGCGGGGTGCGAGAGAGTGGACCGCGTAAAATAGATGAGGATGGTGATGATGATGGTGATGTTGATGAAGACGATCACCGCGGCGATGATTCCCCTCCCGATGGCACTCCGGCGCCACCGAGAGAGAGGAGGAGAGGTTCTCCCCCTTGTGCTTCCTCCTCCATGTCCTCCCCCTGGATGGGGAGAGGTTCTTCCTCTTGTCCTTGGCCTTCATGGCGATGATGGCCCCTCGGGGTCCTCCTCCATGGCCTCCGGTGAAGATGGCCCCCTCCGGCAGGGTGCCAGAGAGGGCCTAGATTGATTTCTCGTGGCTACAGAGGCTTGCGGCGGCGGAACTTCCGATCTAGGTTATTTTCTGAAGGTTTATGTATTTCTAGGAGAGGGTGGCATCAAGAACAAGTCAGGGGGGGTCCCCGAGGCGGCCACGAGATAGGGGGACGCGCCCCAGGGGGGTGGGCGCGCCGCCCACCCTCGTGGGGCCCACGGGACTCCCCTCCGGTAGATTTTTGTTCCAGTATTTTTTATATTTTCCAGAAAAATTCTCCGTTGATTTTCATCGCATTCCGAGAACTTTTATTTCTGCACAAAAACAACACCACGGTAGTTCTACTGAAAACAGCATTAGTCCGTGTTAGTTCTAATAAAATCATATCAAAATGATATAAAACTATTGTAAACTTGGCATGAATACTTCATAAATTATAGATACGTTGGAGACATATCATAAGCTAACGGATGGGTCTTATCCATCACATCATTCTCTAATGATGTGACCCCGTTCATCAAATGACAACACCTGTCTATGGCTAGGAAACTTAACCATCTTTGATTTACGAGCTAGTCTAGTATAGGCATACTAGGGACACTCTGTTTGTCTATGTATTCACACATGTATTAAGTTTCCGGTTAATACAATTCTAGCATGAATAATAAACATTTATCATGATATAAGGAAATATAAATAACAACTTTATTATTGCCTCTAGGGCATATTTCCTTCATGTCCTCCTCCCTCCTCCTCCGTCCTAGCTCCCTCATTTGACTAAATTAGTTTCTAGTTTGTAGTTTATAGTTCCTATATGATAGTTTGTAGTTTACTACATTTAGTGGGTAGAATTTTAAAAAATGTCATGTACTTGTCATATTCTGAAATTAGGGCAGTTTTCTAGGGTTCATACTATATTTTCAAATATATTTCTGCAATCAAACTCTAAGTTATATTGTGAAATTAGGGCATTTTTCTATGTTTCAAGAAGTAGACAGTAGGTAAAAAAATCAGGACATTTTTCTAGGGTTTAGGAAACAAATTGCAAATAGTAGAAATTTTTATTTGGAATCAAATTGGATATTATCATAGGTTGCTATTTACTAGCGATTTGAAGATTTGGATACATATCAAGCATAGCTCACATAGGTTCCTATCTTGACTATTATTGTTTGAGTGGCCTATATTTTTCCGGAATGTTGATCAATTTCCGGTCCGACAAAATTCAGGGCTCGATATGTCCTGTTTTAGCAAAGGTCATGCCGGATTTTTTCGTGAATTTTGGCATAACGGGTTGACATTCAGTCTATTAGGGTTCCTTGCTCTATATATGAACGAAAGAAGAATCCCGACTACTGCCATGGGGGTCGCTTCCTTTCCTTCTTCTCGTGATATACCTTGGTAATGCACGAGAAGAGGAGGGGAAGCGACCATCACCGACGGTAGAAATATCTGTGAGGGAGTGTCTACCATATACGGTCCAAATATGGGAGAGGAAGAATCCCGACTGTTGTCGTGGGGGTCGCTTCTCCTTCGTTCCCGTGTGCTATACATTTTGGTGTAATACACTCAGGGACGAAGGGAGGAGAGACCATCACCGATGGTCGAATATATTAGAGAGGGAGTGCCCACCATATACACCACGTGAGATGAGTGTTTTCAAGGAAGGATTCCACAGACCAAAAGTAAACCCGTGATGAGTAATACGGATCTGTGTGTTGAGTTCCTGTTATTTGCCGTCGATTTTTTATCTTTGACTTATGAACACAGGAAATGTCTAACAACGATATGATCCCTGAGTGCGACTACTGCAAAGACGACCGGGGGATGTGTGGCAGGAGGCCTTATCTGCAAAACAGTAGGTACTTCACCATCGTGCTGAAGGAGACTTTCGACATTTTTACGGTATGTAACGAGGACAAGTATTTTTTTTGTAATTATGCATGACTTGTGCTTTTTTTTTTCTTCAATGTGTAATTTTCCATTTTTTTCAATTGAAAGAGGTCATCCCATGTCATGCAAGATCGTATGTCTTGGAAAAGCCCGGTTTTGAAGATAGTGAGAGAACATAGACGAAGAGTGCTCACCTTAGGACAAAGCATGGTTTTACTTTTTTGGTTAAGCTATTTAATGCACTAAATAGCTCGCATTTTGGTTGCTCAACTTGGAGAGGACTTTGCAAGGCCTATGAATTTAAGGAGGGTATGCAAATAACCTTCGATCTTGGGCCCGAAGATCTGTTGACGATAATATAGACATTTAGGTGGATGTGGAGACGCTTCCAGCTCTACCTCTTTGTGAGGTTATCAAATAAATTTGTTAAGTAATTTATATTGTTTATTCAAAAAACATTGACGGTTATTTCCATTAACAGCTTATTTCCATTCTTCAATAAATGTACGAAAGATAGTAGACAAAATCTACTACACTAATGACTCTGAACTAAGTTACGAGGAGAAAGATCATCTTATCTCATTTATTATTGATGTTGATAATAATAAACAATAATGAAACTACTCCACATTATGGTCAATACGTGCCACTAGTGCATGTGTTGAACTACGGTAGCATCTATGGAGATGGCATGGTAAGATTTTTTTTACTATTATGACATCAGTGCATCTTTTGCATACATTCTTCTAAAACTAAACTACATTGATAACTACGTTATTATTATGTTCTTTAACAGAAAATCCCGAAAGATTATGTGCCTCATCTGATGTTTACGAAAGGTCGCATTGATGTTGTTAGCTTACGGCCAAGTCTGCCTACAGTTCACCGCTGTTCATACAAGATTTCTCAAACCGATGAAGACCTCACAATAATCAAAGAATGGAAAAAAGTTATGAATAATCGTAGGGAGCTACTTAGAAGCAACATCGTGCGAAGCCACAAATTGGAGACAGGATAATCCTCATTCTCCATAATGGAGAGTCAGGGGCTATTTATGCTATTTTACCTTAGAGAGGCTAGCAGGTCCCACTTATACTCATGATCATGTGCTAAGAACAATTAACTAGGTTTGGATATGACTATGATAACGAGTAGATGTTGTTAGATGACTATGATGATGAGTATGACTTGTGTTATTATGATAATGATGATGAGTTATTATGATGATGATGATGCTGAGTTGTTATATCATTACGAGCATGATGAGCTATTATATCAGTGGGTGAAAGAGACGTGAATTAGATTCAAGTGCAGGCAACATGGCGCGCAGATCCAAAGTACTACTAACTAATCATGATCATAAAATCATTTGATGAAACTACTGTATAAAACTTGTACAAACACAGTGCAAATATGAAGAAGAAAATTAAAAAAGGAAAAAATTTAGTAGTAGTGCTGGTTGGACACAAGCTACTGCTATATAGTCGTAGCAGTAGCGTAGGTTGCACCCACGCTACTGCTAGGTCGGTTAGCAGTAGCGGGGGTCCAACCGCGCTACTGCTAAAAATTAGCTATAGCGCCCTAGCAGTAGCACCGGTCCCCGCTCTACTACTAGGCGAAAGACCCGTGCTACTGCTAGGGTTTTCTCTAGTAGTGGTACAAGGCAATACCCCATAACTTTAAAGTGGCAAAATGATGGTAATTAATTTGAGAGAGATCGCGAAACTATAGCATCGAAAGGGCGATGAAAACAAGCACAGACAGAATGGGTGAGAAAAGAAAAAAGAAAAAATGAAATAAGTACTCCCTCCGTCCCAAAATACTTGTCGGAGAAATGAATAAAAATGGATGTATCTTAGAACTAAAATAAGTCTAGATACATTCATTCCTCCGACAAGTATTTCCGGACGGAGGGAGTAATATAAATGCAATGCGCCACATTAAAAATCATTTTTACACTAAAAAGGTATTTGAGAAAATAGGCCACGTGTAAGCCAAATTCCTTTTATCGGGCATTGGGATAATATTTTTCGTAATCTAAAAAGTAAAAAAATCCCTATGGTAAGCTGAGAACCGCGGGTCGCATCTAGAACTTTTTTTGCCGCCTACTTGGCTTATGAGACAGTAAGCCGAGTCATGTTTCTTTGCCGTACTTTTTGCGTTCCCTACTCGGCTTATGGGAATGAAAGCCAAGTACCCGTGTTTCAACACTCTGGCTTACTGCCCGACACACGACAATGTGTGATTTTTTTGTAGTGGAACCTAGATTTCTACTACTATGCAAGAACCTTTACTGGGTTCCTGGCTATCATCGTGTTGCTAGCTAACAGGAAGATCTGGTCAAGAGGAATCAGTACTACGCCATGTGGTTTGGCATTGTTCTTGAGCTGCTCTGACGGGTGGGCCCTTGGCCAACGGGAACCTCCCCAAGAAATCGACGGCCGATGTGTTTAGACAAGCCTTGATATTTCTAGTCACCATTGTTATGTTATACAAATGTCCAAGATGTCCCAGGCAGACAGTTCAATCGATCCTCTGATTGTCTCAGAATATTCTTTGAGTAGATCTCGAGGAGGAGGACGAGGAGGGCTCAGAGGATGAGCTAGAGTACGGTCAAGCAGGTTGGGGCACGGATGGAGATCCCGTCGCTACGGATATTTTCGAGCCGGTTCTTTAGGGGCACTCACCCTCGTATTGGCTATACTGGTGGTGGGCATGCTCGCCAGTCCGGTGAAGATGCTCATGGCTATCATACCTCATTTGGGGCAGACCATTGGCCAAGGTTGCTCGCTGGTTTCCTGCAGGTGCTGGCCAGGGCTCTCCATCACTGGTGCATCCAGGGAAAGCCTTGGGTGTCACCTTGTCGGCGCGCACGGGATGGTATATGATTTTAGCTATGTGCTGTGGTCTCTACAAGGTGATCAACATGCTCTGTTCCAAAGCATGGTTTTAGCACCACATATCCTCGAGATTTGTACAGGCATCAGAGAATATAGGGCTTACTCGCTAAAATATCCAGCCTGCCTAAGTTCTTCTTGGCGTTGCTCCGGATGACCTTTGATTCCTTGAGACTATTCATCCGCTTCTTTACCTCTTCTGCCAGCCTGGTCTTCTCAACCTTCAGGTGGACAGATTCGGCCTGGCTCTTCTCCATTTCCTGTTTAAACAGGATGGATGCAGCTCAGGCATCCTTGCACGCCTCTTGTTCAAGCACAAGTTGGGATGCGGTCTTTCGGTTGAGCTGGGTCTGCAGCTCGGAGATCTGCTTTTCAGCTAGTGTAGCCATGTTCGAAGTGCTCAACACATATATTATATATATAAGTTATCAACAATGTTGCAATGGGAACATTGAGCTTACTGATGGAATCACCAAGACTTTTGGAGAGATTTTCATTAATTTTCTCGGCCTAGCCGGGCAGGGTCTTCAGCCAGGTTATCTCTCTTTCTAAAGATGCCTATTGTCCTAAGCTGCAATCCGTGCAAAAACAAATTTTGAAATAAAAGGAAGGTTATCATGGATAAGGCCTCTTGCAAAAGGTTTTGATTCTCAGACCGGCCTTCACAACCCTGCCTGAGTTTCGGGCGCTACTAGATACTCATTAATTTAAAGATTGTATAAGTGTAACTCTAAGGAGATTCGACCCTAAGGTCGGTTTGCCAAATCAACCCAAGTCATAGGGGCTAATGCACATTGGTTTGATCTAAGTTTAAGTTCTAAGAGGATGATATCGATCCTTAGGCCATCCTTTCAGCCCAGCTTGTGGCACGCCAGACTGCAGCTCAGAATCTAAGATGTGCGAAAGTGCTACTTTATGCTAAGGTCCTATTGGCAGTCCGGATTTAGTTCCGATCTTTAGCTTGAGAGCTACTGGCTATACAACTATCCAAACATTGAAATGCATAACGAAATTTACCTCCATTTCGGGAGCGAAGGCGTCAGTCATCCACACCATGTCGAGTTGCATCCCATCGGTATTCTCCTCCAGAAACTTCAGGGCCGTCCTGTTGCTCCTCATTCAGATAAGAATTCAGCCAGGATTTCTTGATTTCCTGGCGAAAAACGTGGATATGGCCTTGGATGAGCCGAAGGACAGCTCAGAGGGAAGCCGCTGGGTGAAGACCACATTTGCAGATGTGTTGGAGCTGGGCAGACCCATGTGCATGTCATCTCTGGCTGCGCAAGAAATTTCTCATGCACAAATCAGCTATATTCATCGACAATTCAAGCCTAGAGTGGTTTTACCGACTTTGGGAGAAATCAGGCCATGGGAGGCCGGGAACTAATGAGTTGTTATTATTCAGGGAGCTTCGAAGAAGCAGTTTCAACTACGGCAAGTTAAATGCGATGTGCAGTTCGATGCTGGTTGAGGTGCAACAAAGCTTGAAGACCGATTCAGAAGCTACCGACGTTGTTTCGGCTAGGCATGCTGCACCATGTCGGTTGTCGGCCTGGTGGGTCAGCTCGAGGACCCCCTAGGTCGGTTCTTCCATGGTCCATCATGCATGCCCATGGCGCTCTACAACAAAGACTCTGGAAGTCTTGCCGACCAAAACAAGGAGACGGAGCCGTGGAGGACACCTCCTCCACCGACGTAGCCGACTAGGTTGTGTAACCCTAGGGGCCCCGATATGCTATATAAGCCAGGGCCGAGCTAGCGGATAGACCATCATACAATCCCTTGGTTTATATCTGTACTTTGTACACCCAAATCAGAATATACATGGGCAAGATTAGGGTATTACCTGTTCATGAGGGCCCGAACCTGGGTAACTTGGTGTCCTATTTCCCCTCTGACCAAATCGCTAACCCGGGATACCGTACCGAGAGATTTGCCGGATTTAGCTCCGACACCATATCCCCCCCCCCCCCCCCCCCCCCCCCCCACAGCTTTCACATTATGCATATGGCCTTTTTTGCGGAAATGCATATGGCATTTTTTAAATAAGATTTGCAATGTCAATACCCTCTCGGTGACTTTTATCAAATCAACAATTCTTTCCACTTCATTCATTAGTGATCTGAACCATTGAAACATGCTTCTCAGGTCAGATTGAATGTTTCTTTATATAATATTTATTGTACCAAATCTCCTGGATTTATCAATTTTATGCTCCGGCCTGTATCATAAATATATCATTCTTTCTCGCAGATTTGGTCAAGCATTTCCTACGAGAAAAAGATTGGCTTCGTTCAATGTAGTAAGTATTATGGGCAGGACCAAACTAAGAAAACAACATTCTCATATTAACTCACACAACATAATGCAAAATATACTACATAATGCTTACGGTTTAGATTTGTTTATGCTTTGCATCATGACTAATTTCTTGCTACCCAACATTACTGTTTATTCCTGTTATATAGAGTTTTACACAAAAGTCAGCATCACGTTAAAATAACTAAAACTTTGTTTTGAGTAAATGATGTTCTTGTAATTTTTCTATGCAAGCTGATTGAATTCATGATTATAATGCACAGAATTTTTCCATAGTTACTTATTTCATAGGGAATTATCTACTAATAACTCTAGGTAGGAAAAACTGATATCTATTTTTGATGGTGCAATCAATCGTACGTCGTTCACAAAAGAAAGACATTGCAACCCCACCTACCTTTACTCCGAAAAATCCCACCAAATTATTTAGTAGTTTGTACAAAATGGGTTCCTTTGAAATTGAAATCATAAAAGATGTGCGTGCGGGCCACTTTGCTACTTCGAGAGAAAAAAAACAGCGTCCAATGCTTCCCAGCATGTCATAAAACTTTGAACACATGAGCTCCCTTGTGATTAAATGTCAGCCTCTTGGCCAGGTCCCAATCGTGTTCGTCTCATCCTGCAAGAACATCCAATGGCCTCCCGTCCTGTTTTGGCTGCTCAAGCTTTTGAGTCCCACAAATATTACTAGTATAGTGAGCGCCTGGATCATGTGTTCGATATCTTCTTCTTGGATCAGCGACCTGCGGATTTCTGTTCATTATCCTTGCTGCCGCCCACCTGCCATTGGCCACCTAGGTAGTGAGCGAGTGGTAAAATACTTTGGTTGTCGCCGTCCTTCAGAGCCGGGACAAGCAGACTGTACGCGCGCGCCATTCCAGGAAATTGTCATGAAACCAGCCCGCTACTGCGACAGGGACAGCGATGACGGCGACGGCGGCATGATTCCAATTCGTTGCAGAGATTTCTCCCCGCAGCGGAATGATTGATCTTATTCCCCATCATCTTGCCATACTGATGTGCTTGGTTTTGGAGCTTCCTCCTACTAGAGTGACACACCAAACCAAGAAACAAGCCCGGGACATCTAGGACCAGAGGCGATGGCCATTGGTGTCGATCGGGGACGGCAACCTCCGGCGCCAACCAACGACGACGATGCTGCCACAGAGGCGGACTTCGTCTGTGTGCTGCGCAGGTGTGTGGTACTCCTGGCCCACTTCACGGCCACTGGTGTATGTTTCGGTATGCTGGCTGACCCCAGGAAAGACGGCATGAGGGACGTCGTCCGCACGGCGCGCGGCATGGTGCTCGTCTGCTGCAACGCCACCGCCCTTGTGGTCTCTGGGTTCATTCTCCTACGGTTCGAGAGCAAGGTATTAGGCACCCGGGGGATGAGATACTCTCACTTGCAGTTCATCATCATCCTAGACGTGCTTGGTCTGATTGGCGCCTATAGCGCCGCGAGCGTGAAGACAGCTATCTTCCTCGCCAGTTTGATAGTGGTGGTACTGCTCTACGTTGCCATTCAGGTCCTGCTGTTCCAGTCCAAGCCTGTAGGAAGGCTGCTCCCCCACGCCCAAGAAACACTGCCACGGAAGTGCCTGAAATTCCAGATGCGAGTTCGCTGGCAGCAAACTATGGTAGTATCAACACAAGACAAAGTCGAAGACGCTGCCACTGTCAAGGTTCTGGTTCTATCCCTAACTTTTGCCACGAGTATGGCATACAAAGTTAGAGTTGGTCCGACGCCCTTGGCAGCCTCAGGTGACCCGGACACCGGTATCACACTTCCTGAGGTGACGGAGTTGGTGTACTTCCATTGCAACGACACCGCCTCCGTCGCGTCGCTGGTGTTCATTCACCTCTACCTCGCGAGCAGGTCTTTCAGCAAGCAGAGAATCTTGTACCGTGCACTGCAGGTCGCCATAACCCTGGACCTGTTTGCCTTTGTTGTCGCCTCAGCTAACAGGAACTGCCTACAATTGCCGACATTTGTGTACATCTCTGTACTTGCTCCGGTGTCCCTATATGCCTGCATCATGGCTATGGTTTCCATGTCAGATATGTTCTTGACTTGCACCATCTGGCGGAGAGTGTTGAGGGAGAAGATGGGACAGTACTGTGTACCCAATTGGCTCACCAAGTCATTTGAGCTGCCAAGCAATGGACACACAGAGGACACCCGCCAGACAATGGGATGGAATTTGGAGGACATGCGCCCGTTGGTGTTGTTTACTGCAATTGGGATGGCTAATGCCATCAAAATCCATGCCTTACAGGTAGAGAGCAGACCCGGACATGTTCTGGACAACTGGGCATTCCACTTGAATGACTTCACGGACAAAGCCGGAGCGAGTTCCCATTCCAGCTTATGGCAAGAGAACACATCAGGCTATGTTATAGGCAACCTGAACATGGCTTTCTACTGCTATGCAACAGCCTTTACTGGGTTCCTGGCTATCATCGTGCTGCTGGCTAACAGCAAGATCTGGTCAAGAGGATTACAGTACTACGCCCTGGGGCTGGGCATTGTTCTTGAGCTGCTCTGCTTTGTGGGCGTCTTGGCCAACGGGAACCTCCCAAAGAAATCGATGGTGAATGTGTTTAGAGACGCCTCGATCCTTCTACTCACCATGATTATATTATCAAGAGGTCCCATGCAGAGAGTCCAATCCATCCTCAAATGGTTCCAGCATACTTTTCCAGAGGATCCCTTGCAGGAGTGGGGTTCAAAGGACGAGCTGGAGTTCGGTCTACCAGATGGTGGCACGAACGGCGACCGTACCCCGTGGCAGTGGAGATTTCCGCGCCGGTTCTTGGGGGGGCACTCACCCTCGTCTTGGCCATACCGGTGATGCGCATGCTCGCCAGTCCGTTCAGGATGTTCCTGGCAGCCATCTTCGCCTATGTTGGGGCCAACCTTTGGCCATGGGTGCTCGCCCGTTTACTGCAGGTGCTGGCCAGGCCTCTCCATCATCGGCGCAACCCGGGTCAAGGTTCCGCGCCAACTATCTTCGGCGCCACCTCCTTGGCGCGTGGGGGATGGTATGTCGTTTTAGTCTTGTGCAATTTACTCTGTAAGGTGATCCGCGGTGGCTGTTCCAAAGGATGTGTGATGATACTAGTGGTGGTGATCTGGTTCCCTTCCCTGAAGTCCAACCTCAAGGTGAAGTTCAAGATCCCCAGTATATCAGCCCTAGTGGGTATGCTGATTGCACTTGCTACCACGGCGACTACCGTGGACATCCCGACCACGGAAACTACAACGACTACCATGGAGTCCTCGACCACGGAAACTACAGCTACTGGTAAACTAGTGAATGTCTGGACAAGAAACGGCGCCGTGAAAGCATGGTTACATGCAGTTGTAAATAGTATTTGGGTATTTCGACAACGAGGTCTTTCTTCTAAGGCGCTCCAAATTGATATGAGCCGTCCACTCTGTCAATGCAGTGACTACTGTTAAGTCCATCTTGAGGTATTTGGATCAATACCTATTCGGTGGATCTTTTTTTCTCTTTGTCAGAACCAGATTTGAACTGGTGACACGAGGATTTTCAGTCCTCTACTCTACCAACTGAGCTACCCTGACCTTTTCGTGTGCATCATCCTAGCAGAGTATTTGTATCTATGTCAATTAAAGGGACTAAAAAACCAATTACTACGAGTGAATAGTACATTCTTGATGAATGTAACCATGGAACGACGTGTGCTTAACATTCAAACTGTATGTTCACCCAATGTTCAGAAGATAATTATATGTTCAGAAGTTTTTCGCTGTTGATGTGAGTTGTACTCTACGCCTACCACAGTACCACGGAGCTGAGCTCCTGCAGTTCACGAGCAACAATATTTTGCAGCGATTAACAAGCAAAGAAATCGACTTGCTGCATCAGTTTGAGATGGAAGAATTTGGGGATTTTCCGTACCACAGCCTGAGCGAGCAGATCTCAATAGGCAGGAGCACGACGAACCTGTGGCGGCTACCGTACACGGCACGGCTGTACTTCGGTGCTTGCTCTGCATATTTCACCTGTAGGCAGAAGACCAAGTTGTTGTTCATTGCAGCAGACGATTCCTCCATCCCGCCCGCCTAATCGCCGCCGCCGCCCCGGAGGCACACGCCGGCCGGTCTCTGTCCCCCAACATCCGCCGCCCGCCAAGTCTCCGTCCGTCCGTCACCAAACCAATCAATCCCCGCTGCTGTGTGGAGGCGATTCACATTACCGGTCAGCAGATGGGACTGATCCCATTAGAGATTGATTACGAGGTTGAAGAAAGGGATATGTTTTTTTCTTTTGGGAAACACTAGGGTTTTTTTTCGAAAAGGGGGACACCCGGGCCTCATCAGAACGATGCATACGGCCAACTTTAATAAATAAGCAAAACAAGGTTCAACAAGGTCTTAAAGTCTCAAAAAAAAGGACTGCTCACAAAGAGCCAAATAGCTAGAAACAAATTAGCACCAAAAAGCCACAACCGGCTGGCATAAGAGAGATAGGTAAACTAATTGCCTATCCTATTACATGACCGCCATCCAAACCGGTTAAAAACCAAATCATTTCTGCAGTTCCAGACTGCCCACAATAAAGCACATACTCCTACGCGAATGTGTCTCGCTATTTCGGACTCTATCCCGTTAAAGCCACGTTCCAAATAACGTGCTGACAAAACTCGGAGAAGTAATATTAAATGTAATGTGGACTGTACGCCATAAAACTTTGGCCAACGGGCAATCGAGAAAAAGGTGTTTGATAGTTTCATCCCGATAAGAGAAACTACACCTAGTAGGTCCTGTCCAATTACGCATTGCCAAGTTGTCTTTGGTTAATATTACTTGTTTATGTATAAACCACATAAACACTTTAATTTTCAAAGGCACTTTGACATTCCAAACATGTTTGGATGTAGGAATAGAGCTTGAATTGATAACATCAATATACATTGATTTAACTATAAACTCTCCAGACCTAGTAAGCTTCCAGCGTAATTTATCGGGCTGTTGAGACAATTGAACCTCCGTCAGTCTACTCACTAGATGAAGCCAATGTTCCCAACGGTTGCCGGCTAGCGTTCTCCTAAACTGAATATTAAGGGGAATGGATTGAAGTACCGTTGCAACGAAGGCATCACGTCGTTGAACAATACCATACAAAGACGGATATTGAATCGCAAGGGGGGTCTCTCCTAGCCAAGTATCCTCCCAGAATCGTGTGCTAGCACCGTTACCGACAATAAACTTTGTCCTATTAAAAAAAGGCAACTTTGACTCTCATAAGACCTTTCCAAAAAGATGAGTCAGTCGGCCTCGCAGTCACCTGGGACAAAGTTTTGGAGTGAAGATACTTGCTACGGAGAATCTGCGCCCAAGTGGCATCAGTCTCGACGGATAACTTCGACAGCCACTTGCTGAGAAGACATATGTTCTTGACCTCAAGATTCTCAATGCCAAGACCCCCTTGGTCTTTCGGTCGACATATAATATCCCACTTGGCGAGTCTGTATTTTCTTTTGAGTTCATCGCTCTGCCAAAAGAAACGAGATCAATAAAAGTCCAGTCTTTTCCTTACTCCAACTGGGACTTCAAAGAACGACAAGAGAAACATAGGCATACTCGTGAGGACCGAATTTATCAGAATTAAACGGCCCCCGTATGACATGAGCTTGCCCTTCCAGCAACTCAGTTTCTTTTCAAAGCGGTCTTCGATACATTTTCATTCTATGTTTGTCAGCTTACGATGGTGGATTGGTATCCCTAGGTACGTAAAAAGTAAAGTCCCCAAATCACACCCAAACAATTGCCTATAAGCCTCTTGTTCGTCATTGGCTCTACCAAAACAGAACAATTCGCTTTTGTGAAAATTAATTTTTAACCCGGTCAATTGTTCAAATAAGCATAACACCAGCTTCATATTTCTCGCTTTTACCAAGTCATGCTCCATAAAGATGATCGTATCATCAGTGTACTGTAGGATAGACACACCACCATCAATAAGATGAGGTACCAGTCCACCCACCTGTCCAGCCTCCTTAGCCCTTCCTATCAGAATTGCCAACATATCAACTACAATGTTGAACAAAATAGGAGACATCGGATTTCCTTGTCTCAGGCCCTTATGTGTCTGGAAATAATGACCTATATCGTCATTTACTATAATTCCAACACTCCCTTTTTGCGTAAACGACTCGACCTGTCGTCGCCAGGCTTCATCAAAACATTTCATACGCAAGGTCTGTTGAAGGAAAGGCCATTTGACTTTATCGTACGCTTTCTCGAAATCCACCTTAAAAACGACTCCATCTAGTTTTTTCAAGTGAATTTCGTTGAGCGTTTCATGAAGGACCACAACCCCTTCTAAGATGTTTCTGTCCGGCATGAAAGCAGTTTGGGAATGCTGCACCACAGAATGCGCAATCTGCATGAGCCTATTAGTCCTAACCTTGGTGAAAATTTTGAAACTAACATTGAGGAGGCAGATCGGCCTAAACTGCTCAATCCTCACAGCCTCCGTTTTCTTAGGAAGCAGGGTTATTGTTCCAAAATTCAGGTGAAATAGCTGAAGCTGTCCAGAGAATAAATCATGGAACATCGGTAACAAATCCCCCTTAATAATGTGCCAGCATTTTTTATAAAACTCCGCCGGAAAACCATCCGGCCCGGGAGCTTTATTATTTTTCATCTGGGAAATAGCATCAAACACCTCCTTCTCTGTAAATGGGGCGGTCAAAATGTCATTCTCACCAGCAGCAAGTTGAGGCACATCCTCAATCCTAGACTCATCCAGGGATACACAACTATCCTCCGGAGGCCCGAACAACTTCTTATAGTATTCGGTAATGTAAAGTTTTAGGTTTTCTTGTCCTAGAATCATCCCTTCGTCTTGTTCAAGCTGAAAGATTCTCTTCATTCTATGCTTACCATTAGCGATCATGTGAAAGAACTGAGTATTTATGTCCCCCTGGACGACTTTGCGAACCTTAGCCCGCAAAGCCCACTTCAATTCCTCCTCACGGAGAAGCTCTTTCAATCTCACCTCCGCCTCAAGCTTTGCATGAAGCTCCGTGGCAGGAAGAATTGTGGACTCGGCTTTGAGGTCCAGGGACTGAATAAGTGTAAGGAGCCTTTCCTTTTCAACCTTATACATCCCACTAAGATTCTTAGCCCACCCACGCAAGAAACTTCTCAAGTGTCTTAACTTATTCTGCCAACGCTCGACCGCGGTCCTACCTCCTGCATCCTTAGCCCATTCCCTGGCTACCAGATCCAAGAAGCCTTCTCGTTCAAACCATGCCATTTCGAACGAAAAGGAATTTTTGTTTCCCATGTGAGTGGCCTCACCAGAATCCACGAGCAGAGGCGTGTGGTCAGAAATACCACGCGAAAGCGCCTGGACTGTAACCAAGGGAAATTCCTGTTCCCACTCGACGCTCGCAAGGACTCTATCCAGCTTTTCAAACGTCGGAGTGCGCAAAGTATTAGCCCAGGTAAACTTTCTACCTGAAAGCTCTATCTCTCGCAGATCCGAACTTTCAATAATGGTATTAAACATGAACGACCACCTGCCGTCGAAGTTATCATTGTTCTTTTCCTCTCTTCTTCTAATAATATTGAAATCACCCCCAACCAGGATTGAGAGCTGTTCAGAACCGCAAATTCGAACAAGGTCTGCCAAAAAGTCTGGTTTGTGTTCGGGCTGTGCAGCACCATAAACCGCCACCAGAGCCCAATTGAACCCATCAACCTTGGACTTAACCTGGAACTTAACTGCAAAGTCACCCATTACTACGCTCGGTACTTCCAATGAATTGCATTTAACTCCAAGTAAGCTCCCACCCGACCTTCCTCTCGGAGGCAAGCAATGTCAATCAAAATCTACACCGCCCGATAGGGTACTAAGAAACTGAGGAGAGAAATTTTCTCTACCAGTTTCCGAAAGCGCTATAAAATTCAACCTATGCTCGATAGACGCATCTGCAAGAAACCTTCTCTTAGCCAAGTCCTTAAGACCTCTGCTATTCCAAAAGATTCCTTTCATATTTCATCATGAAATTTTTTAGTAGTTCGGATCCTAGCACTCCTACGCACCGCCGACGCAGGATAGACCTTCCGCTTCCACTTGCGTCTTGGCTTATTTTGATCCTCCACCCGGTCCTCACAACCGGGCTCCGTGGACCTAACTACTACCTCATCAACGGTATCATCCTCTACCTCAGACCCAGGACAGGATGGTGCAAGATCCGCACAAAAATTATCGAGTACCCTGACCCCCAGCGCATCTATCTCGGAATCATTCATAGGCCTGACCGCAGCTAAATTACGAATCATTTCTAAAGCGTGTTCAGCTTCCAAATCAAGAATATCATTAACGGAATTAGATGATTCACTATCATTTCTACCTAGTGAAACTCCTAATTGACTTGCATTATTAATAATCTCATTATTAGTATAATGCAAAATTGAATTAGAAATGTTGACCGACATACCAGTAGTGGCCTCAATACCACGAAGCTTGGCCGCCCTCATGGCGCACCGCTGCTGCATGTCATCAACCTCCGGATGTTCCTGGAGACGACAGCTCATCCGTCTCCTTGCTGAAACTAGGTCCGGAATCCCACCTAACGCAATGACCTCCTCCCGAGAAGCGGTCGAAATCCGTGGTGCCCTCAAACCGTGGTCCGGGGACTCAGGGGCGCTGGAGGTCGGAAGACTAGCGTCCTGCCTGTGCTCCTCTGCCGTCCCGGCCCTATGGCAGGCGAGGGTCGCGGGCACCGCCTGAGGCGCGGCCACCCTAGCCGCCGGAGAAGAGAGGGGAGTCGAGGCCACCCGCCCCGGACTCCCTCCCCTAGGCCGAGTCACCAGCAGCGGCTCCGTTGCCGCAAGAGGAGAAGAAGGGGCCAAGGCCACCTACCCCGGGCCCCTTCCCCTAGGCACCACCGTCGCTGCGAGAGGAGAGGAGGAAGCCGAGGCCACCTGCCCCAGGCTCCCTCCACTCGGCACCGTCGATGCTGCGAGAGGAGAAGAGGAAGCCGAGGTCACCTGCCCCAGGCTCCCTCCACTCGGCACCGCCGTCGCCGCGAGAGGAGAAGACGGAGCCGACGCCACCTGGCCCAGACTCCCTCCCCTAATCCTAGTCGCCAGCAGCGGCACCGTGGCCGCAAGAGGAGAAGTGGGAGCCGAGGCCACCTGCCCCGGGCCCCCTCCCCAAGGTACCCCCGCAGCCGTAAGGGGAGAGAAGGAAGCCGAGGCCGCCTGTCCCAAGCTCCCTCCCCTTGACACCGCAATCGCCGCGAGAGGAGAAGAAGGGGCCGAAGCCACCTGGCCCGGGCCCCCTCCTCTCGTGTTTGGTTGCCTGCATAGGTCTCGACCAGGCCCGCGCGGGAAGTATCCAGCAGTTTCTCTCGAGCCAGGCCGAGCGGAAGCGCAGCGAGTGGGCCCCTGCACGAGGAGAAAACTGGAGTGATGCCAGGTGTTTACATGGTGTCTTCTTCAACCTCCAATAAGCTCCTCTCTAATCTCCTCTCTTCCATGCCCCTTTAATCTACACAACGATGCTTCGATTCGTGGAAAGCTCTACACGAAAAAGATGCACCTCGATGTTACGGTTTCATTCAGGCCATCGGTTCGTAGTTTCGTCGGCCGTAAGTTCTTAATCTCGTCTTCCCGTTTGGAGCTATTCTGGACGAATTTTGTCAGATTCGTCGCACACGATCGATCATTTGAAATTTCCTTTGACCAGCAGCCTAATCTTGCAGTTCCTCACAACATTCATGTTGTAACTTTTTGGTTTCGACGATCGTAGCTTCATCTCTCTTTGAGCAGCAGTCTACTCCACTGACGCCGCCATGTCGAGCTCCTCTGTCCTCTGCCCTGAGCCCTTATATTCGTCCCTCTCGACGTCGAAGCCCTTCCCCTTGATCTCATTGCCCACGTCCTACTACAGTAGAGTCGTTTCCGGCGTCGCTCATCTCGGCCTACTCTCTATCGTCCTCCTACTGCACTGAAGCTGCAATGACGCGCACACTGCTTCTTGTGTCCTCTGCCTCCATGCACACTGCAGTTCGTCGCACCGCCGACGGGGTCGATCATCTTGGCCTCCTCTCTCTCGCCCTACTACACTGGACTGGAGTCATTTCCGGTGTCGATCATCTCGGCCTCCTCTCTCGTCCATTGCACTGATGATACCTGGCGAGGGCACTGCATTCTCCTCCTCTATCGACTGTCTTTGTGCGAGCACCGCAAGTAGTTCGCCGACGGTGTCGCTCGCTGTGCCGCCGACGAGGTCGCTCGTCCACGACTCCATGCTCGTCATGTCGGACACGGCGCCACGGCCACTATCCACCGCAGTCGTCATGGTCCGGCGCACGCTGCATTTCTTCTCCCACTTTCTCTGCTATCTCTTAACCCTGTGTGCTAAGTGCAAGTGCTAGCTCTTAATCATACCCCATGCGGGCAACCAAACAGCGTGTAGTTGCATGCGCCGAGACAATGAAGGCAACCAAACAACGTGCCAAAGTTGATCTCCTAATGCAGGTTCCATATGCAGGCAACCAATCAACTCGCAGATGTCGCATACGAGGCTGTTTTTCTAGAGCCAGGCCGAGTGGACATGTGTATGCAACGCGGGTACCGTAGGCGACGGCAACCAAACACGGCCTAGGGTTACAGACTTCTGATGAGAACTATTCATCAGACCCCTCTGACGCTGTCGATTTGTATTTTGGTCTCACGGCTGAAAAGATGCTCTATCTCCATCCGATTTTCTGGCCCACACGGCCACACCCCATAATCTCTTCCCCCCATCTCTCCTGCCCAGCTCCTGCTCAGCGTAACCCCCTAAAGAAAAGAAAAAAGCTCCTGCTCATCGTCGAGCTCTCCATGCCCCTCGCCGCCTCTGCTCTCTCCCCCAACATGAGTTCCTGAGCCATCCATGTATGGATTGGCCTCCGTTGCACTTCTCCGATGCTGCATCCCATCCGGCGGCCGCGCGGAGACTTGCTCACCACCTGCTCACCGACGAGCTCGTAACCTCTCCCGCCGTCCTGTCTAACTCCACCAAGATCGGGCCCTACTACACATGCAGATTTGGATTCCCCACCCCATCCTCGTCAGATCTGTGTTTGGATAATATCCGTTTGTTGCTTTTTAATTCATTCATCGCTAGTCGATTCCTAACATAATTTCGTTATCTCCTCTATGTCAATAGTTTGGTTTATTCCCTGTTTGTCAATGTGAAATTGTGTCGTACATTATTTGTTGGATCACTAAGTCTGTCGTTCACTTCCTGTGAAATTGGTATGTGCAGCGCTGAAATATGCCTGCCAAGTTGGTAGCAATTTTAGCTTTCCTTCCGTTTTTTAATTTCCAAGGTACCAACTAACACTACTTATGATTTGAGTGCACTTTTTTGTGCTTCATACTGTGATGCATCTTGATTTTAATATTTTCGTTTTTTTCCAGGCTAGAAAATTGCATCCTCTAGCCAACAGAAAATCAACTAAAGTTGTATGCATGCGACATAAGATACGCATCCTTTCATTGGCCACAATATTATATGATAAAGGGTTTCCCCCCGCTTTATATATAAAGCAGACAGCCGATACATCCAGTTTGCTGGAGCCACAGCACAGCAGAGCCCAAAAGAAAAAACAAGAAGAAAAAAGAAAAGAAATAAATGCCGACATCGGCAGATCAACGGACAAAGGAAGCCCGGCAACCGCTGCACCCTCCGAAGAAGTACCACCACGCTCCCAACATCCCGAAGCGCCGTGCACCAAGCAACACCTTCAAGAAGGGATGAGACGGCGTCGTCATTGTTGCCCGAACAAGTTCTAGGGTTTCCCCCGGTACACGGGGGATAGTGGGGAAAGGATACACCCGACGCCCCTCAGGAGGGACCGATGGCGCCTGCAGGCGTCACCGCGTCGGAGCCGGACAAGCCGACATGGATTTCTCCCGATCCACGACCACCACCATCACCCCAGGGATTTCGACATGCATCACTCCATCATCCGCCCACCAGCGTGTGCCACCACGATTACCGGTCAACCCTCGCCGCCTCACTGGAGCTGCCAACATGCGACCTGGAGATGGAAAGGGAACAACGGACACGGGAGCGACCACAACGCGACCGGAGGGAGGGAACAGCCTCCACCGCCACAGCGGGGCCGACCGGACGCGGCGACAAGGACTTGCCGGGCACCGAATGCCCGGCCGGGTCCACTTGGACCCGGACAGTCCTGTCACCACGCTGCAGCGCACCGATCGACGAAGCCCTCACCGCCCGAGACCACCGCCACCACCAAGGAACGACGCCGCCGAACGCCGAGCCACCGGCCCGCCCAACCCGGATGAGGCCCAAAATGGCCCAGATCTGGGCTGGGCGGGTGTCGCCAGGCCCAGCGCCACCGCGCCGCCCCACGGCAACCGGCCGCATCGTTGTGTCGAGAACCACCGCGGCCCGTGGCATCACCACCGACGGGCAGCACCGAAGCCGGCCGAGGCACACCGCCGCCGGCCATCACTGCCCGAGCAGGGAGGGCCGCGAGCGGGGAGAGGCATGCCCACCGACGCCAGCACCACGCGACCGAGGACCGCCGGCGCACGCTGACGGCGGCGGGAGGAGGGGGGGACACGAGGGAGATCTGAAGAGGCGCGAGGGAAGGGCCCCCGGCCGCCTCGCTCGGGGAGGCGGCGCGGGGGTACGGGGAATGGAGGGGGCAGGGGGAGTAGAAGGGGAACGAGAGGGGGAAGGGGCTGGCGGCTCCGCGCGGGGGAGCCCGCGGCAGCGGTGGGGGAACCCTAGGAGCCGTGTGTTTGTACCGGCCACAATATTATTATGTTTTCCATTATCAATGTTTTATCTTCCAACCAAGAATAGTACTGTACTCTCTGACTGACATGTTTTATGCTTACTAAAAGTTGTCATAGTTCGTTTAACAAATAAGCTTCTAACTGCCGATACCTTTCTTCCATACAATTGAAATCTTAATTTATTCATGACGGACAATTTTATGCATCTGATTATGCTATCAATCAAATATTTATAACTCTGTGCGTCTTTATGTTGTGAGAAAATGAGGATATTGCCTCCTGCCAACCATATTTCCTCTAGTTTCTTGCATATGATTCCATGGTAATGAATTTTTGCTTCAACCATTGTAAGTGTGTGCTACTTTTAATATATGAACTTTTTGCTTAGCAAACTAAGCAATCATGCCATCGAGCGTGACGTACAGTGATTGGCTTCTAATTGGGTAACTTCCACCTGGTGTGGCCTACATGTAAGGGAAACACTTACTATCATACGTCTGATAGAAAGCTTTCCTCATAGCACTCCTTGGCCGTAGATGCATGTTTGATCCCACGATGGATATATCAAGGTGATTCTTCAATCCCCATTAATTAGCTGCATAAAATTTCCTTGTCCATCTCTGTCCCCCGTAAATCTCGTCTGACCCGTCCCAACTATCACATGCCGCCCCGAGCGAATTAATCTCGCCTACCATAACCACCCACCCCATCGCAATCTCGCATCCCCCCACGAGTTCATCCCCGAGCAGATTCGTCCTGTCAGTTCTTCACCGCCCTGCTCCGTCCGCTCGACCTCGCCGATGCGGCGATCCATCCGCGTCTACGCCGCCTCCAACCCTACTCTCCCCGACGACATCGCATCCCTCTCGCCGTCTCGCTTCACCACTAGCACCATGCCGTGCTACCCTCGAGTCCCTCCTCATCACGTTAGTAAGTCGTTTCAGTTTGGCAAAGAAGCCAGCCATCCGGGAGCACTCCGACAAATCGCCCCTGGTACATAATCACCTCTCACGTTGATGCAATTTTCAATCTGAAGCACTTTGCGTTGATTTGTGTTACTCATGTTCGTATATTTATTCGGAAATTTTCAGAGGTGTCAATATGTTTTGTCTGATGTGTACACCATATCCTCCGCGAAATTGGTTAATCTGGTAGGCAGATCTCAAAATATGCATCCCGATCAATGGTGATACTAATTTCAAGTTTGCATGCGTCCATGTAAGACATGCTTCCTGCCTTCGCATATGCCTCTATATAGCAATGATTTTGTTTCTTTGCATCTCAATTATCTATGCATCTACTACCTATCATGTATGTTGTGGTAGATCAAATTGTTGCTTCTCATAAGCCATGCTTCCTGCCAATATATTTTTATAGCAGTATTTTTTTTTCTTCATCTCACTTTTCTGTGGCTGCATTGCATATCATGTAGCATGTTGTGACAGATAATTTCCTTCTTATTTCTCATATGTGTTTCTGTTGTACAAATGTTTTGTGCCAGACTATGCCAACCATGCATCATTATTTTCAGGTATGCATTTGTGTATCTGCTGGATCTTAAAAGATAGTTTAAACACAAATTCTGCTTGTATATTTCCAGTTTACAGATGGCTGGATCTGCTCCTTGGTCTAGCAGGATGGACGTAGCTACCTACTTGATTCAAATCATTGCTTTGTGGGGCGGGTTCGACGTCGACAAAGCAGGCATGAAGAATGCATGCTTTCTTACGTGGGATTGCTTGCTTCTTCATGCCTGACAATTGCTTCCTACCTCATCTACGCCCGCGCATGAGGATACACTAGTAGGAAAAAGGGCTTTTACCCCGGTTTGTAAGGGCCTTTTGTCCCGGTTTTCGAACCGGGACTAAAGGGTCGTTAGTAAAGCCCTAACCTTTTAGTCCCGGTTCTTACACGAACTGGGACAGAAGGTCCTCCACGTGGCCGCCGCTGCCAGCCCAGCAGGGGGGCCTTTGGTCCCGGTTGGTGCCACCAACCGGGACCAATAGGCAGGGCCTTTTGTCCCAGTTGGTGTCACCAACCAGGACCAATAGGCATCCACGCGTCAGCATTTCAGGGGCTGGGGTTTTTGTTTTTTTTTTAAAAGGGGGAGGGGGGTTGGGGGGTTTTGGGGGGTTAATTTCGGTGTTTAATATATTGTGTTAGCTAGCTAATTAATAGAGAGAAGTGTCCTCTCTTATCTCCATGCTTGGTCGACGCTACGTACTATATACGTATGGAGAGGACTAGACACGCTAGCTAGTAAGCAAATGAAGGAAACAGAAGATCGTCATGAACATATGCATACAGAGAGAAGTGATATCGACCACCTCTCCTTCTCCGAGAGATTGGTCGAACAACAAGTTCTCGTATATCTATCTGACACTACCGGCTACATATATACAATAATTATCTCTTACAATATAACCTCCTAATTAAATTGTAAGAACACAGGGTCCACATAGTATTCTCCGTTTTCAGCGATCACGTGGTCAAGGAAGAATGCCGCCAATTCCTCTTGAATTGCTCGCATACGATCTTCTGCTAGGAGTTCATCCCGCATCCGAAACATCTAATTTGAAGAAGCGGGTCAATATATATATATATATATATATATATATATATATATATATATATATATATGTATAAATGAAACTCGACACAAATGATGATAATAAAATAAAATTGTGAATATTATTGCTTACGCACTTCATATTGTTCGTCAGAGTAACCCCGCTCACAGGTCGTATGGCGGATAGACTCGCAAACGTAGTATCCACAGAAATCATTCCCTTGTTCCTGCCACAACCACTTTACAAGAAATAGAGGTCAATCTAACTGATAAGCAAGCATGCTAAATGGTATTGATGAAACTAGCGCTTGAATCACTAGGAGATGTGCGGAACATGCTACTATAGTACTTACTTTCGGGTGTCTAAATTGCAGCTTCTTCGGCAGTCCCGGAGCTTTTTTGGTGAATTTTCTCCAAACCCTGCCAAACAAAGAAAACAATTACTTGATATCAGGAAATGAACAAAGTTGCTGATATGATGGATAATGATCGATATAACTTATTTCTCGAGCATTTTAGTCATGTCCGCATAGTCCTGGGGATCTTTTCGTCTCGAGTCTAAGACGGTTACTACTCCCTGCTCAAGCTTAATCTCTAGGAGAATATAGTGGAAGCTGCGCATGCATGCATAAGTCATCAATTACATTACCATAACCTGGACTTATAAGGGAAACCGAATATGCACAAGACAGTAACACTCACTTGAAGTTGTAAGGAAAGAGTATTATATCTTTGTTTTGATTTAATACTAACGATCGTAGCAAGTTGGCCTCGGCTTCTTTGGCATGTTTTTCAACCGTATATGCATCTATGAGACTTGTGTTAATGAACCCAATATCACCGATTTGTCTTTTCTTCAATTCGGCGATCTTCAATCTGCATAATATAGTGAGGATAATTATAAATACATGCAATGAAAGAACTGACCTATATAAAGAGACTTAATGACAGAAGTAGTATACTTACAGACAGTAGCAAGTGATCGTTGATTTATCGGGGGTCTTTTGATTGAAAAACTGGAAGAACTCCTCAAATCGAGTTCTTCACTTCGGCTCGCACGATCTTTGAGTTCTCCTCCTCGGTCCTCTCATATGGTAACTTCTCTGGAGTCTTCAGAGAAGGACCGAATCTGTATTGCCTCCCGCCTCTGGCAGCTGTACTGCTAGACGCCGGCAGAGCAGACGGAGCGGCTGTGGCTGTCTTCTTTCCTTGCTTACGAGGCGGAGGAGAAGGACTACGACGCGCCGGAGCAGCCGGAGCGGCGGCGGGTCTCTTCCGCCCTTGCTGACGAGGCGGAGAAGGAGGAGGCTGGCTGCTCTGGCACGCCGGCGCGGGCGGAGAAGGAGGCAGAGTGCCGCCACGCGCCGGAGAAGGAGGCTGATGAGTGCCCTGATCACTCGCCGGAGGAGGAGGCGGAGTGCCGCCACGTGCCGGAGAAGGAGGCTGAGTGCCCTGATCACTAGCCGGAGGAGGAGGCGGCGGCGGAGTGCCCTTACTCGCCGGAGGCGTCCAGTTCGGAAGGTTAATGAGCTCCTTCCGCCATAGGCACGGAGTCTTCAGAGCTAAACCCAGCCGAGTCTCCCCTTCACTAGTAGGATGGTCAAGCTGGAGGTCCTCAAATCCCTCCGTTATTTCATCCACCATCACCCTAGCATATCCTTCTGGAATCGGCCGGCAATGGTAGGTTGCGCCGGGTTCAGGAGGTAAAACAGAGCCAACAGCCGCCTTGATTTTGAAGTTCTGCCATTCCGCCATAAGGTGGCAATGTTGAGACTCCGTGATAGCATTCACGGGGTAGCTAGCAGGAGCCGTGAAGACATGCTCCGGCTGAAGCAGCTCGGTGGAAGCCACGCTGCTTCTCTGCTGAGATGGCGGGGTAGTTTCGGCATGTCGATTGCCGTCTCGTTCCTCTAGCACTTGAACCCTTTCGTGCAGCTTCTGAATCTGGGTCTGCTCCATTTTTTCCTCCTCTCCTGGCTTTTGTAACTGCCTGCGTCTGGAAAACCATCCTTCCACGGAACGGAGCCTGGCGTGCCTCGTGTCCGTCCAGGGTGCTCAGGATCCCCGAGGGCCATTGTGAGCTCGTCGTTCTCTCTGTTTGGAACGAACGTCCCTTCTTGCGCTGCATCGATATACTGCTGAATCTTCTTGACTGGTATTCTCAAAAGCTTGTTCGTCCAAACGCACCTCCCTGATATAGGGTCCAAGGTTCCGCCAGCCCCGAAGAACCAAGTCCGGCAACGGTCTGTCCAGTTCATTGTCTGTGGTTCGATCCCTTTTTCAAGCAAATCATTATCAGCCTTGGCCCACTTAGGTCGGGCTTTGAGGTAGCCACCTGACCCCATGCGATGGTGAAGCTTCTTCTTCGCAGCATTCATCTTGTTAGTCGCTGACATCTTCTTACTCTTTTCCGATGTCTTGTGGGCCACAAATGCGGGCCAGTGATCTCTGATCTTCTCATACCGGCCGATGAATTCTGGTGTCTCTTCTTTGTCGACAAACGTTTTCAGCTCATTCTTCCACCTCCTGAATAGGTCTGCCATCTTCTTAAGAGCACGAGACTTGATTAATTGCTCTTTAACTGGATTCTCCAGATCCTCCTCTGGCGGTAGGGTGAAATTTGCCTTCAGCTCAGTCCAAAGATCATCTTTCTGCATATCATTGACATAAGACACCTCAAGGTCCTCCTTCTTAGGCTTATACCATTGGTGGATGCTGATCGGGATCTTGTCCATAACTAGAACCCCGCACTGAGCAGCAAATGCATCCTTTGTCCGGATGGGTTCAATCGGTTGGCCGTCGCGCGCGATTGCTGTGATCTCAAACCTTTCATCCGAGCGCAACTTTCTCTTCGGGCCTCGTCTCTTTACCGAAGTTGTGCTCGATCCGGAGGGCTAGAAAAAAGAAGAAAGTCGAGTGTTAATTAATATGTGTACATACCAAAACAATGAATGCATCAATTAGCTAGTCAGCACAGGCTTAACTAATATATTTACCTGGCCGGACTCTGTTCGGTCACTGGAGCCGTCACCCCGGGCTCCTTCTTGCACCAGCATTGGGTCACCGGAGCCATCATAATCATGTCTTTCCTCCTCCACTCTTCGATCACCGTAGCCTGCTTCTTCACCCTGTTCTTCCAGACCATCATTGTCGTTAAGATACGACAAGATATCACCTCCGGCTAAGATTATGTCCCCAACACCTCTTCTGCTTGCTCGTCTCGTCCGTGCTCCATTGTTTCTGCAAATATTACAACATGGCAATTATTACACAAACATGACAGCAGGTGGATATATTAGTGCAAACGTAGACCTAGCTTATTCCGGGTTTGGGGTGGCCTCGGCAACGCTTCAAGGGTAGGGGCGCGGTGGGAGGGGGTAGGAGACCGACATCGTTTTTTTCTAGGGTTTGGGTGTCCTCGAGAGTTTTGGTCGAGCGAGAGGGCAGGGGGGTGCTCCCGTGGTATAAGTTATCACGGTCGAGAGGGGGTATAAATATCGACCGTCCATCATGTCGAAGTTATCTGGGAGGGAGTTATATATATCGACAACGACGACATACATACATGGGAAAATAATGTTATCGAGGAGGGGGTATATCGACCCCCCCCCACGTGTTGAAGTTATCGGGAGGGGGTTATATCGACAATGACGACATACGTACATGGAAAAATAATATTATCGGGGAGGGGGTATATCGACCCCCCCTCGTGTTGATGTTATCGGGAGAGGGGTATATCGACGACGACAGACCCGATAAAACATAAGAAAACGAAGAAGAAACAAAAAGAGGAGAAGAAGAAAGGAATAGAGGAGAAGATCGAAGAAAAAAAAGAAGAAAAAAAAGGGAGAAGAAGAAAGGAATAGAAGAGAAGAAGAAAAAATAGAAAAAATTCTAATTTTTTCTATTTTTTCTTCTTCTCTTCTATTCCTTTCTTCTTCTCCTCTTCTTTTTCTTCTTTTTTCCTCTTCTTATTTATTTCTCCTCTTCTTCCTCTCCTCTTCTTCTCCTTTCTTCCTCTTCTTATTTTCCTTTTTCCTCTCATTCATAAAAAAATGTTCAAATAGAAAATTTCGAAAAAAGTAAAGGTTTTGCCTAATGCATTGTTCATATGAATATACAAACATTTGCATATTCTACAATAATTAATATCACCAAAAAAATCTATGAACAGAAAAAAATCCTAACTTTTCTCAAAATCTATCTTTTGCATATATACATGAGCATATACACCGAGAACATATATACACAGAGAACATATATACATGAACATACATATATATACACAGAGAACATATATACATGAACATACATATATACATTTTTATAAAAATGCAAAAAAAAGACAGGGAGGAAGGGGGCAGTGCCGGCCTTGACCAAGGCGACGGCGGCGCGTCGGGGCAGGGGCAGAGGCGACGGCGGCGTGGTCGGGGCAGGGGCAGAGGCGTCGGCGGCGTGGTCAGGGCAGGGCGAGGCAGAGGCGACGGCGGCGTGGTCGGGGCAACTGGGGCGACGACGACGTGGTCGGGGCAGCGGCTCGCGGCGTGGTCGGGGCGGGTCGCCGCGGCGTGCTCGGGGAAGGGGCGGCTGCACGTCGACGAGGCAGCAGAGGGCGGCGACGGCGTCGATGGGGCGAGCCCGGGCAGCCTGGCGGCGTCGTCGGGGCGGGGGAACTGATGCAGAGATGATCTGAAAAATGCTAAGTGCTTTCTTATATACTGAGAGCATTGGTCCCGGTTCGTGGCACCAACCGGGACCAACGCCCCCCTTTAGTCCCGGTTGGTGCCACCAACCGAGACCAAAGGCCTCTTTTCAGCAGCCCAAAGGGCGGGAAGCGGCGGCCTTTGGTCCCGGTTGGTGGCACCAACCGGGACTAAAGGGGGGCATTGGTCCCGGTTGGTGCCACGAACCGGGACCAATGCGCCCCTTTAGTCCCGGTTGGTGCCACCAACCGGGACCAAAGGCCGCGTGCTGCCCGCGTCAAAAGTTTAGTCCCACCTCGCTAGTTGAGAGAGCTCAAGAGTGGTTTATAAGCGCTGTTGCGCCCACCCTCTCGAGCTCCTCTCAACTGCAGGCTTTCGGGCCTAACCGTTCTCTTTGCCTGTGGGGCCTACTGGGCCTTCTGCGGGCCTGAATCCTGGCCCATGGACGGGTTTCAAGTCGTATTCAGGCCGTGTGGTGGCCTAGTAGATGGCACTTTTTTTTTCTTTGTTGCTTTATTTATTTTATTTTGTTTCTACTTACAACAAAATACTTACTGTTGCTATTTTTATTTATTTTATTAAAGTTTATCTTTTAATTCTTTTTGCTTTTAGGTCACAAAAATTATAAACTTTCTGTTAGTGCCATTAGTTTTCAATTTTGAATAGTTTAAATTTGAATTCTTTGAAATTTGTGTGAATCACTAGGTTGTGATTAACTTTACTATAAAAATAGATTTTTGAGTGATTCTTTTTCCCGCTATTTACTATTACTATGTTTTATGATTCTATTCAAAAACAGATTTTGTTATTTTAGTTTCTAACAATTTTTTTTATGATAATGCTTTTTGCTATTAAAGTTTGTAACAAAAACATTCTTTATGAAAATTCCTTTTGCTATTGGAGTTTTATAAAAACTTTTTAGTTGATTCTTTTGGCTATTGAAGAATATTATAGTTTTGTTTTAGTTGATCATAACAGCATATTTTAATTGATTATTTTTAGTTCATTCTTTTTGCTATTAGTTCATGAGCTATAAATAACCCTGAAATTGAAAAGCACTACAAATGAACTCTGAAAAGGTTAAAAGTTGGCATGGTGTCATCATTTCACCCACATAGCATGTGCTAAAAAGTTGAGAGGGTTATGGCAAAAACTGGATGCACTTCATGTACAAAATGGACAATCTCTTCCGAAGTATCTAGGTTTCGAACGGAAACTCGTCTGTTACAAAGGGATTTCATTTTTTTGAACTTATTTGAACTCCAGACTTTTTGTGTGTTCAAAATGCACCATTCAAAGCCACATCATCAATTTTCAACCCTTTCTGACTTCATTTGTTATTTTTCATGCATTTACTAATTATTTTGAGCTATAAGACCCTAAAATTGAAAAGCATTTCAAATGAACTCTGAAAAGGTTGAAAGTTGGCATGGTATCATCATTTCATCCACATAGCATGTGCAAGAAAGTTGAGAGGGTTATGGCAAAAACTAGATGCACTTCATGTACAAAACGGACAATGGTATCATACTCGTCTGTTACAAAGTTGGCATGCTATCATCATAATAGTTGCGGGAGAAAGTCTTCACTTCTTCTTCGCTTGTGTCATTTGCTTATTGCGCCGTAACCATGGATAATCTTCATCGTTTATCAGGATGCTTGGATCAGCCTTGACTTTGAAGGGAGGAAGTTCATGAAACTTTTCATAATCTTCAGACATGTCTGTCTTGCCCTCCACTCCCACAATGTCCCTTTTTCCTGAAAGAA
The DNA here is from genome assembly GCF_018294505.1 of Triticum aestivum. Classification (NCBI taxonomy): domain Eukaryota; kingdom Viridiplantae; phylum Streptophyta; class Magnoliopsida; order Poales; family Poaceae; genus Triticum; species Triticum aestivum. The sequence goes on from NC_057811.1 coordinate 13,081,149, forward strand.
CTATGTGGCGCTTTGGCTTATCGTATGATGTATTCGCTTCCTTATCTTTTCTTTTTCTCGGTCTGGTAGACATGTCCTTCACATAGATAACCTGTGCCACATCATTGGCTAGGACGAACGGTTCGTCAGTGTACCCAAGATTGTTCAGATCCACTGTTGTCATTCCGTACTGTGGGTCTACGTGTACCCCGCCTCCTGACAGATTGACCCATTTGCACTTAAACAAGGGGACCTTAAAATCATGTCCGTAGTCAAGTTCCCATATGTCCATTATGTAACCATAATATGTGTCCTTTCCCCTCTCGGTTGCTGCATCAAAGCAGACACCGCTGTTTTGGTTGGTGCTCTTTTGATCTTGGGCGATCGTGTAAAATGTATTCCCATTTATCTCGTATCCTTTGTAAGTCAATACAGTCGAAGATGGTCCCGTGGACAACGAGTACAACTCATCACAAACAGTGGTGTCACCTCTGAGACGTGTTTCCAACCAACTGCTGAAAGTCCTGATGTGTTCACATGTAATCCAGTCGTCACACTGCTCCGGGTGTTTGGAGCGCAGACTGTTCTTGTGTTCATCGACATACGGGGTCACCAAGGTAGAGTTCTGTAGAACTGTGTAGTGTGCTTGAGACCAAGAATATCCGTCCCTGCATATTATTGAGTCCCCTCCAAGCGTTCCTTTTCCGGTCAGTCTCCCCTCATACCGTGATTTAGGGAGACCTATATTCTTAAGGCCAGCAATGAAGTCAACACAAAACCCAATGACATCCTCTGTTTGATGGCCCATGGAGATGCTTCCTTCTGGCCTAGCGCGGTTACGGACATATTTCTTTAGGACTCCCATGAACCTCTCAAAGGGGAACATATTGTGTAGAAATACGGGCCCCAGAATGACAATCTCGTCGACTAGATGAACTAGGACGTGCGTCATGATATTGAAGAAGGATGGTGGGAACACCAGCTCGAAACTGACAAGACATTGCACCACATCACTCCTTAGCCTTGGTATGATTTCTGGATCGATCACCTTCTGAGAGATTGCATTGAGGAATGCACATAGCTTCACAATGGCTAATCGGACGTTTTCCGGTAGAAGCCCCCTCAATGCAACCGGAAGCAGTTGCGTCATAATCACGTGGCAGTCATGAGACTTTAGGTTCTGGAACTTTTTCTCTGGCATATTTATTATTCCCTTTATATTCGACGAGAAGCCAGTCGGGACCTTCATACTGAGCAGGCATTCAAAGAAGATTTCTTTCTCTTCTTTCGTAAGAGAGTAGCTGGCAGGACCTTCATACTACTTCGGAGGCATGCCGTCTTTTTCGTGCAAACGTTGCAGGTCCTCCCGTGCCTCAGGTGTATCTTTTGTCTTCCCATACACGCCCAAGAAGCCTAGCAGGTTCACGCAAAGGTTCTTCGTCACGTGCATCACGTCGATTGAAGAGCGGACCTCTAGCTCTTTCCAGTAGGGTAGGTCCCAAAATATAGATTTCTTCTTCCACATGGGTGTGTGTCCCTCAGCGTCATTCGGAAAAGCTAGTCCGCCGGGACCCTTTCCAAAGATTACGTGTAAATCATTGACCATAGCAAGTACGTGATCACCGGTACGCATGGCAGGCTTCTTCCAGTGATCTGCCTCGCCTTTGAAATGCTTGCCTTTCTTTCGACATTGATGGTTGGTCGGAAGAAATCGACGATGGCCCAGGTACACATTCTTCCTGCATTTGTCCAGGTATATACTTTCAATGTCATCTAAACAGTGCGTGCATGCGTGGTATCCCTTGTTTGTCTGTCCTGAAAGGTTACTGAGAGCGGGCCAATCGTTGATGGTTACAAACAGCAACGCGTGCAGGTTAAATTCCTCCTGTTTGTGCTCATCCCACGTACGTACACCGTTTCCATTCCACAGCTGTAAAAGTTCTTCAACTAATGGCCTTAGGTACACATCAATGTCGTTGCCGGGTTGCTTAGGGCCTTGGATGAGAACTGGCATCATAATGAACTTCCGCTTCATGCACATCCAAGGAGGAAGGTTATACATACATAGAGTCACGGGCCAGGTGCTGTGATTGCTGCTCTGCTCCCCGAAAGGATTAATGCCATCCGCGCTTAAACCAAACCATACGTTCCTTGGGTCAGCTGCAAACTCAGCCCAGTACTTTCTCTCGATTTTTCTCCACTGCGACCCGTCAGCGGGTGCTCTCAACTTCCCGTCTTTCTTACGGTCCTCACTGTGCCATCGCATCAACTTGGCATGCTCTTCGTTTCTGAACAGACGTTTCAACCGTGGTATTATAGGAGCATACCACATCACCTTCGCAGGAACCCTCTTCCTGGGGGGCTCGCCGTCAACATCACCAGGGTCATCTCGTCTGATCTTATACCGCAATGCACCGCATACCGGGCATGCGTTCAGATCCTTGTACGCACCGCGGTAGAGGATGCAGTCATTAGGGCATGCATGTATCTTCTGCACCTCCAATCCTAGAGGGCATACGACCTTCTTTGCTGCGTATGTACTGTCGGGCAATTCGTTATCCTTTGGAAGCTTCTTCTTCAATATTTTCAATAGCTTCTCAAATCCTTTGTCAGGCACAGCATTCTCTGCCTTCCACTGCAGCAATTCCAGTACGGTACCGAGCTTTGTGTTGCCATCTTCGCAATTGGGGTACAACCCTTTTTTGTGATCCTCTAACATGCGATCGAACTTCAGCTTCTCCTTTTGACTTTCGCATTGCGTCCTTGCATCGACAATGACCCGGCGGAGATCATCATCATCGGGCACTGGTTCCTCTTGATCTTCAGCAGCTTCCCCCCTTGCAGCATCATTGGGCACATCGTCTGGTTCCTCTTGATCTTCAGCAGCTTCCCCCGTTGCAGCATCACCGTATTCAGGGGGCACATAGTTGTCATCGTCCTCTTCTTCTTCGCCGTCTTCCATCATAACCCCTATTTCTCCGTGCCTCGTCCAAACATTATAGTGTGGCATGAAACCCTTGTAAAGCAGGTGGGTGTGAAGGATTTTCCGGTCAGAGTAAGACTTCGTATTCCCACATATAGGGCATGGACAACACATAAAACCATTCTGCTTGTTTGCCTCAGCCACTTCGAGAAAATCATGCACGCCCTTAATGTACTCGGAGGTGTGTCTGTCACCGTACATCCATTGCCGGTTCATCTGCGTGCATTATATATAATTAAGTGTGTCAAAAACCATTACAGAACATCATGAATAGATAATTAAGTGACCAAATTAATAGAAGTTCATCATCACATTAAAACCAAAGTACATACATAGTTCTCATCTAACAACATATATATAGCTCTCCAGAGCATCTAATTAATTAAACCATACATTGAAACTATGTAAAACATTTCAATGCGAAAACAAATGCGATCATAATCGCAACCAAGGTAACAATTGATCCAACGGCATAATGATACCAAGCCTCGGTATGAATGGCATATTTTCTAATCTTTCTAATCTTCAAGCGCATTGCATCCATCTTGATCTTGTGATCATCGACGACATCCGCAACATGCAACTCCAATATCATCTTCTCCTCCTCAATTTTTTTATTTTTTCCTTCAAGTAATTGTTTTCTTCTTCAACTAAATTTAACCTCTCGACAATAGGGTCGGTTAGAATTTCCGGTTCAACCACCTCCTAGATAAATAAAATCTATGTCACGTTGGTCGGCATATTTGTCATAAACAATAAATGAACCAAATAGTTATAAAAAGATAATATATACCACATCCGAATCATAGACAGGACGAGGGCCGACGGGGGCGGATACCAAAACCATCGCACTATGTAATAAGAAGGAATAATAAAAGTAACAAAATTAGACAAGTATCTATCTAAAGTAAGAATTTTTTTCTTTCAGAAAGAAGATAAGAACAAGAGGCTCACCACGGTGGTGCTGGCGACGAGATCGGCGCGGGCGATCGACGGCGGTGAAGACGGGGACGGGACGTGACGGACCGCTAAACCTAGACAAATCTCGGGGAAAATGGAGCTCGGAGGTCGAGTTTCGAGAGGAGAAAGATTAACTAGTGTGGCTCAGACATTTCATCGAACACCTCATGTGCATAGGAGGTGAGCTAGAGCACCCAAATGCCCTCCCCTCGCCGGCCAGAAAAAACAGAGCACTGTGGAGTGCTCTGCTGTGGCGATGGGGTATATATAGGGAACTCATTGGTCCCGGTTCGTGGCACCAACCGGGACTAAAGGCCTTTGGTCCCGGTTGGTGCCACGAACCGGGACCAATGCCCCCTTTAGTCCCGGTTGGTGGCACCAACCGGGACCAAAGGCCTTGTGCTGCCCCGCGTCAAAAGTTTAGTCCCACCTCGCTAGTTGAGAGAGCTCGAGAGTGGTTTATAAGCGCTGCTGCGCCCACCCTCTCGAGCTCCTCTCAACTGCAGGCTTTCGGGCCTAACCGTTCTCTTTGCCTGTGGGGCCTACTGGGCCTTCTACGGGCCTGAATCCTGGCCCATGGATGGGTTTCTAGTCGTATTCAGGCCGTGGTGGCCCAGTAGGTGGCATAATTTTTTTCTCTGTTTTTTGTTTTCTCTTTTGCTTTATTTATTTTGTTTTGTTTCTACTTACAACAAAAAACTTATTTATTTTATTTCTAATTACTTATGTATTTTACTTTAATTATTTTATTTTTATTTATTTTACTGCTGCTATTTTTATTTATTTACTGCTGCTATTTTTATTTAATTTATTAAGGTTTATTTATTTTAGTTACTATAGTTTATTTTATTTTATTTTATTAAGGTTTATTTATTTTTATTTATTTTATTAAGGTTTATTTATTTTATTTACTATAAAAAATGAACATAGATGCGCCTATAGAGAAAATTCAACCTAAATTCATAATAAATTTCTATAAAATTCAAAGAAATTTACTGTGAATTTAGGTCAAATTCCCTATATAAGGGCATCTATTTTCACTTTGAGAGGAGCTCAACAAGGCAGAGAGGGACGGGCTTATAAACTGGTGTGAGCGCCCTTCGGTTGGCGAGGTGGGACTAAACACTGACCGCAACTAGGACCAGCCCTTTAGTCCCGGTTTGTGGTATGAACCGGGACTAAAGGGTGAGCCTCTGGTCTCGGTTCAAGCCACCAACCGGGACCAATGGTGGTGGGCCAGGAGCGAGGCTCATTGGTCCCGGTTTGTCCCACCAACCGGGACCAATGGGGCCGGACGAACCGGGACCAATGCCCCCACGAGGCCCGGCAGGCCCCTGGCCGCACGAACCGGGATCAATGCTCACATTAGTCCCTGTTCGTGACTGAATCGGGACTAATGTGAATATTGCCCTGTGACCAAAGCCCAGTTTTCTACTAGTGATATTAGGCATGCCAAGTCTTCCTGTGGCCTAGACTAGCCACTACACTCCAGCTACGTCGGTCCGATCTCGTCATTGTCGCTTCGATCTCATCGATGCTACTCCTTGAAGACATCCGGCGCTCATGTTAGGGGCTTCACACCGTTGTGCTTTGATGTTTATGTCTTGTTGTATAGAAGCAAAGTCCAATGTATATTCAAAGAAAATTTTGTTTTCTTTGGAAGCAAATTATGATCTCATTTATAAGCAATGTTCAAGTATACATCAATCAGAAAGTTGGCCGTTGAAATATGTGCAATGGTGGATACAAATTTGAACTTCATTGGAAGCACATGCTCATTTTGTTTGAAGCAGATGTAATTGTTCGTCGCACATGCACGCTGCACCAACTTATTAATTTTATATCCAACATGTCACTAATTTGCTTCCTGCGCAAATGAATGAAGCTTCACTTACACAATAACCAAGTGTTGTAGGTTACATGAAATATTTATGCTTCCTACACAGTTGCACAGTGTTTTGGTTAGACACTAATCATGCTTCTAACAAAAGCACACTGTGCTTCCTCATGCTTCAAGGTATTACATGTTGTCTAGTGTTTCAGTTTAGACGTCCTAGTTTAATTGAGAATATATACACTTTCTTTTAGTTGAGAATATATACGTATGGAACGAATTTTGGAGTACCTTTATTTTGAAAGCTGTTTTTCTCAATAATATCTTTCCATCACATGTGCTTCCATCGAAGAAAAAAAATGTTTCCATGGCACGTTTGTGTTGCAGAAAATAAAGCATCCAGAAGCAATTTATTTTCTTTGTTTGTTTATTGGAAGCAAATCCGTAATTAGTGGGAAGCATTATATTTTGTATTTGTTTGTTTGAAGCAATCACGCTTACCAAGACAATCAGCATAATTTCTGGGAAGCAATTTGTTACTAGAAGCACAGAATAAGGAAAGGTTGGAGAGATCAGCGGGAGGAGATGCTTTATTCTCGGAGTGATTACTAGAAGCACTATTAGGAAGGAAAAATCAGAAGCTAATCATCGTGTCAGATCGACGAACAGCATGACGTTAATCCAACGGCCATCCACTGGTCTGATGGGAAGCCAGGGATCAGTAGTCTGATCCCTAGCGCTCCCCTACATGTAACCATGCATCATCCAGGGCTCATCCACGCTTCATTCAACGGCCTGCAACTAGTGTGATAGAAAGTAAAACATCAGTGATGCCTAGTGGTGCCCTTTTCTTCCCTCAATTTTTCTTTAGTGGTGCCCTTTTCATTTTGAAGAAAGAACAAAGGGATAAGTTGATATGGAGAGATGGCGGCGTGGGTGAAAGGGGAATAAGTTGAGATGGAGAGTATATACCGGTGAGATATTTCCGAAAAAGAAAAGTGCTAAAAGCATCTACAACCTGAGCCATGTCCACCCCAAATACCCGTGCTGCTTGGTCATTGCCCGGACATGAAACTGCCACCCAATTGGACGCCTGAAGCACAAGCCAAATGCTCCGACTAAACGGCAACACCTATATCCATATGTGAGGTGGATATGGGAAATCCGGATGCACCGGACATGCCTGTCACATCAAATCCGGCCCACTATGACCCATCCGACCCCACATATATTCAACCATATCCGCACTCCGGAAGAAACCCTAGCCACACTACACTCCACACCACTCTACTGCCCTCTGCCTCTAAGCTCTTCTCCGGCGAACTCTGGCCGTCTTTGTCATGGCAGGCAGCCGATCTGACTCCGAGTATTCGAATCCATCAATTGGGACCTTGTTCCTTGTGGTACCGAGGAGGAGATGGAGGTCCGCAGGTCTCTCTGCCGCTCTTGGTGAAGGAAATATGCCCCGGAGGCAATAATAAAGTTGTTATTTTATATTTCCTTATTCATGATAAAGGTTTATTATTCATGCTAGAATTGTATTGATCGGAAACTTAAATACATGTGAATACATAAACAAATACCATGTCCATAGTAAGCCTCTACTAAACTAGCTCGTTGATCAAAGATGGTTAAGGTTTCCTAACCATAGACATGTGTAGTCATTTGTTAACGGGATCACATCATTAGGAGAATGATGTGATGGACAAGACTCATCCGTTAGCTTAGCATAATGACCATTCAGTTTTATTGCAATTGCTTTCTTCATGTCAAATACATATTCCTTCGACTATGAGATTATGCAACTCCCGGATACCGGAGGAATGCCTTGTGTGTTATCAAACGTCAAAACGTAACTGGGTGATTATAAAGATGCTCTACAGGTATCTCCGAAGGTGTTTTTTGAGTTGGCATAGATCGAGATTGGGATTTGTCACTTCGAGTATCGGAGAGGTATCTTTGGGCCCTCAGTAATACACATCATAAGCTTGCAAGCAAACGATTATGGAGATAGTAACTAGGTGATGTATTACGGAACGAGTAAAGAGACCTGCCGGTAACGAGATTGAACTAGGTATGAAGATACCGACGCGAATGTCGGGCAAGTAACATACCGATGGACAAAGGGAATTACTTATGTTGTCATAACGGTTCGACCGATAAAGATCTTCGTAGAATATGTAGGAGCCAATATGGGCATCCAGGTTCTGCTATTGGTTATTGACCACAGAGGTGTCTCGGTCATGTCTACATAGTTCTCGAACCCGTAGGGTCCGCACGCTTAACGTTCGATGACGATATAGTATTATATGAGTTATGAGATTTGGTGCCCGAATGTTGTTTGGAGTCTCAAATGAGATCACGTACATGACGAGCAGTCTCAAAATGGTCGAGAGGTAAAGATTGATATATAAGACGATGCTATTCGGACACCGAAAGTGTTTCGGAGGGTACCGGGTACTTATCGGGTCACTGGAAGGGGTTCCGGACACCCCCGGCCAAAGATATGGGCCTTATGGGCCAAGAAGGGAAACACACCAGCCACAAGGGGCTGGTGCGCCCCCCATATGGGCTGGCCTAAGGAGGAGAAGGAGAGGGGAGAAGGGACAGGTAAGTGTGAATTAGGATTCCCACTTCCTTCCCTCTCCCCCTCTCTTTCCTTCCTCCTCCGACAAACTTGGCAGGGGGGCGCGGCCAAGGGCAGGAGCCCAAGTATGATTCGGACCTACTTGGGGCACCCCTTGGCCTCTCCCCTCTCCCTCCCACCCATATATATGAGGAGGGGGCGCCTAGCACATCCCAGACAATTGCCTAGCCGTGTGCGGCGCCACCCTCCACCGTTTACACCCCTGATCATATTTTCGTAGTGCTTAGGCGAAGCCCTGCGGAGATCACTTCACCATCACCGTCACCACGCTGTCATGCTGACGGAACTCATCTACTACCTCGACGTCTTGTTGGATCAAGAAGGCGAGGAGCATCACCGAGCTGAACGTGTGCAGAACGCAGAGGTGTCGTTCGTTCGGTACTTGATCGGTTGAAGCGCGAAGAAGTTCGACTACATCAACCGCGTTGTGAAACGCTTCCGCTTACAGTCTACAAGGGTACGTAGACACACTCTTCCCCTCGTTGCTATGAATCTCCATGGATAGATCATTGCGTGTGCGTAGAAATTTTTTTGTTTTCCATGCAACGATTCTCAACACCTGGGAGGAGTTCGCCCGATGCGGACAGACTCGTTTCGGTGAGAATCCATTGCATCCACGCAAATGGGGATTGGATTCGCCGGGGCTCGTAGTGGGAGGAGATGTACCCCTGCCTCGCCGGCCGCGGTGTGGTTTGTCTGGTGCCTGAACCCTGGGATGCTTGTGCAACCCATTCGATGGTGCGATGTCCCCGCGAGGTAGGGTTCCGAACTGTAGGTAAACGCTGGGATGCTATACGAAAAGGCACCTCGAGTCCCATTGCGCAAGGCACCAAGCCCGAATCGACACAGAGGTGAAGTCGCATGCCTTCAGGCTCAACCACCCGACCATGTCCATCATCGATCTCACATCGATCGGCGACGTGCAGGTCATGGGCTCCGACAAGGAAGAGTAGGGCATGGGAGACGACGACGCCTCGAGTCCCATGAGTCGGTCCATGTCTCATGTCCTAGTCTACTTCACCGGCAACCACATCTTCACTCTGAGAGGCTTAGCTGGCCGTCGGATATGTACATGGCTGGAACAACAAGGATGGTCGCCAACAAAAATTTAGACAGTTTTTATGTTCCATGTAATTGTACGAATTTGATGATTTAAAAATGAGTTATCCGATTGTGAAATCGAATTTTTTTAGTGCATACCGGTCACTATCCGCCGCAGACGATTTGGGGGCTGAATTTTGCTACTTGTGGCTGTGATGCTCTAACGCGCTATTTTATTGGTCCAGTTCACACTCGCAATTTTAGCTGCATCGAGAAGTTAAATAATCGTATGGCAATCTTATTTGGTGAACGTTCAAAATAATGGAACAAATCCAAATGATCCGCGCGCCCTCCAATCAGGGCCGATGACCCTGAGGTTTCGGGGCCCGGGGCGAAACTTATACCTAGGGCCTTTGACATAAACACTTGTAGAGAAAGTAGACAAAGATGTGTGTGGCTTTCACAAGCAGTCCTTGAAAAATGGAAATGCATGTCTAAAGCCAGGTTGTAGTTTTGCTGCAACTAGAAGTGCATTATAATTAATTTTGTGGTATCAAAAAGTTTAGATGATCCAGGAATAGCCCTAAGAAAATTTTGCATCCAAATACAGAGCATACACATTTTCTTGGGTCGGCTAATAGTAAGATTTGTTCTTCTAAATCGGAGTACCCCGAAAATTTTAGACAGACGAGTACTTTTTTTTGCGAAACATAGAGATGAGTAAATTCATGAAGATGTTATTTTATATGTTCAAAAATCAAATTAACGGCATGGCAATGGTGCAGAGTTACTCTTACTTGGTCGTGCGAATGAGTAAATCAAGAGTCAATACCCTTTTTAAAAAAACTTGCTCCTAATGTAATACCCTTTTTGTGCCATCACTACCAAAAGAGCCGGTGCATGGTAACAGGAGAGCTTCACCATACCAGCACGTCAATCTCCAAGGATCGTGTCCGCTCGCCATCACCTTCATGTCAATGTGATACACTGATACTGTGAATTATTCCTCTACTCTATCTGGACTGGATTTTTTCGAATAGATACAAAGACCCGGGAGAGCCGTTTTGACTCTGGGGTGCACGTGCTCCGTAATAAACAGTAAATTCAAAATAAATAGCAATTCAATTTATAAAATGCTGATTTGTTTTTGTTAATGTAACAAGCATGCTCGATAACTTTCATACGAAACGGGATAGCAATACTTCGTCGGCGAAAAAACAAAAAATAAATGTAACATGTGGAGATATCATTTTGCATTTGACTTGTTTATTTTGTGCAAGATAAAATGCTTAACATTTTCCTCTAAAAATTTGCAGGTAGCACTTGGGTGTGACAATGAACACATCTATTTTTTCTAAAAATTTTAAACATTTACAAAAAAAAATGTGCACAGGAGCATATGCTCCCAAGAGCCGATTTGCATTTCCCGAAAGACTGCCACTTCTCCCGCTACTGCCAACACCAAAAGCATATCGTATCCAAGAGTACGTGCCAGTCCTTCCACACAGTTCTTCGCGATTTGTATCTCCACAACACAACAAATAGTCAGTGCTGGGGTGGCTACTGACTTTTATAAAACACTTTTAAAGCCAAGTTATTCAGGAAGACAATAAAGGGGTGGAGTATTAACATGGAAGCTGCTATGAAAAGGAAGAAAAAAGACCTTCTACAAGAATTTGATATTTTAGATGTCTTCGCTGAACAAAATAGAGTGGATGCTGGGGATATCCTCAGAATGAAAGAGATTAAAAGGGAGCTCCACGGGATCTGGGAGAAAGAGGAAACTGCCATGTGGCAACGATCTAGAGATAGGAAAATCCTGGAGGGTGACAAAAACACAACATATTTTCATGATGTGGCTAACCAACATAGACGTAAAAACCACCTCTCTGTGTTAGAGGACTTTTATAAAACACTTTTTGGATTTGAACCAAGACCTAACATCCACCTGGGCGACCATTTTTGGTCTGCGGATGAATTGGTTACTGAGGCTGAAAATGAGTTATTAGAAAAACCTTTTTCGGAGGAGGAAATCAAGGAGGCCATCATGGGATCATATGCTAGTGGTGCTCCTGGCCCTAATGGGCTGTCCTTCTTATTTTACCAACAATTCTGGGAGGTGATCAAGGATGATTTTATGAATTTAGTGAGAGACTTTGAGCGTGGTACCCTAGACATCCAAATATTGAACTATTCTATCGTTACTCTTGTTCCCAAAGAGCCTGACGCTAGACACATGAGAAAGTTCAGGCCTATCTGCCTGAGCAATTGCTCTATAAAGATATTTAGTAAAGCCATGACCAAATAGGTCTCCCCTTTGGGGCAAAGACTACTGTCTCCATGTCAGACCGCCTTTGTGCGAGGTAGATTCATCCTGGAGAGCGTTGTCACGGCGCATGAAGCGATACACGAGGTCCACAAATCGGGTAAACCGGGGGTTGTCCTCAAAATAGACTATGAAAAGGCATACGACCGGGTTAACTGGGATTTCCTAGTTGAAATGTTAAAATCTCGAGGTTTTTGGGCTAAATGGATAGGGTGGATTCTATCCTTATTACAACAGAGTTCCTTTTGTATCAAAATAAACGACGTGCTTGGACCATTTTTTTTTTGGGGAGGGGGGGAGGCCTAAAGCAAGGGGACCCAATCTCTCCAATGCTTTTTAACCTTTTTGCACATGTTTTTTCCGGGATGCTTGCCAAAGCTGTTAATGCAAAGATAATTTCGGGGGTTATCCCTCATATTGTTCCTAAGAGTCTTATCAGTCTTCAATACGCGGATGATACTATTTTATTCCTTGATTCTAACCCCGAACATGCAAAAAACCTTAAGTGGCTGCTTGCCTGCTTTGAAAGACTTTTTGGGTTAAAAATCAACTATGATAAATGTGACTTGGTGGCTGTCAATCTTGATCCTACTGAGGTCAAGCTACTATCCCAGATTTTCTGTTGTAAAGTGGGGGATTTCCCTCTCAAATATCTTGGAGTTCCACTCCATTATTTGAAACTGAGGAGATAGGACATACAACCCGCTGTCGATAAAATCATCAAACGCTTTGGTGGGTGGAAAGGGAGACTGCTTAGCTATGAAGCTAAGTTAATTTTGCTTAAAGCTTGCATAGCTAGCATCCCTATGTATTTGATGTATGTGATCAAGTTTCCGAAATGGGCCATCAAAGCTATCACTTCCCAAATGGCTCACTTTTTTGGTGGAACCTTGATGAAAATCATAAATATCACCTAGCTAACTGGGGGATGATATCCCAAAAGGAAGAGTTTGGTGGCCTTGGTGTCCCAAACTTGAGGGAGTTTAATATGGCACTATTAGCCTCCTGGGCTAAGAGATATTATCAGAACAGTGATAGGGACTGGATGAAATTAGTTGACCACAAATACAATACTGATAAACCCAACTTGCTCTGGTCAAAACAAGGGGTGGGCTCACCTTTCTGGAAAGGTTTTACTTGGGCTTTGGCCGCTGCAAGACCTTTCTATAGGTGGAATTTAGGCAATGGCAAGCAAATTAGTTTTTGGCATGATAATTGGGTCAGGGATATCTCCCTTAAGAATCAATTCTGGGATATTTTTGAGATTTGTCAGCAAGAAAACTGTAAGGTCTCCCAGGTCTGGGATGGGGAAACCCTGAAACTTTCTTTCAACCGATGTGTTGACGAAGATTTCCTCGCTAGATGGGATGTTCTAAGCCAGGTGATTGCCAATAATAAACCAACTAGTGAGGAAGATCACCCTGTCTGGATGCTTGAAGCGTTTGAGGTATACAGTGTCAGCTCCTTTTATGAGATGATTAACTGGGGTGGGGTTTCTACCCCTATGTGGAATTTTTTTTGGAAAATTCGGGTACCACATAGGTACTTGGTGTTCATATGGTTAGCCTATCATAACAAAATCCTCACCAGAGATAATCTCTGCAAGAGACGTCCTATGAATGATGTGACTTGTCTTTTTTGTTGTGAGAATGAAACTATTAGACATCTGTTCTTCGATTGTGTGGTTGCTGATAACATTTGGAAAGATGTTGCTGAGATTTTTGGATTTCTAAAACCGGGTAGGATGGAGGAGCTCTCTTCCCTATGGGATATTAATAATAAGAAAAGTGTGATTGGCATTGCTTGTGTTGCTACCATTTGGAGCATTTGGACTATGCGTAACGATCTGTGTTTTCATGGCGTGCCGTGGACAAGCACCAGGGGAATTCTGGGAAGGGTATGTTCTCTACTCCATCAGTGGAAGATCCTATGTGGGGGAGATCAGTCTGTGCTTCTACGGCACTGTCTCCTGCTCCTGGACCGTCGAAGAGGCGAAGTGCCGCGAATAGCCTGGACAGGGGACTGAGAGGCAAGCTAGAAGACAGGCTGGAAGGCTTCATGCTGAAGGCGCACACTGGCTGAGTCTGCGCGCTCATTCATCAGTTGCCAGTAGTGCTGTGTCTTTGATTTCCTGTTGGCCTTTGAGCCTTTTTGCTTGCTGCGTTGGGATGTAACCTTTAAAACGCTTCTGATTCTGCTACTCTAGGCTAGATCCGAGAACTCTAAACTGTCGGGTTGGGCTGTGTGCCCCGTTTTTAATAAAATGGGGCGGGGGGAAACCCCTTTTGATAAAAAAAACAAATAGTCGGTGCACACTCTACGCAATTATGAACCGTCATAGAGTCACCAAGTCCATAACATTTCCAACATAAAGTATACATTATGCCCGGTCGTCCTCGCGGGAGGCCGCTGATTTGGTAGCCTTTGATGGTGCCTTTCTTGGATGATTGTAATTTTTGATAATTTTCATACTTCAATACTTGTGCCTCGAATCTATCAATGGAACTCGTTAGCTGGACTGGCTAGTGACTTTATTTGGCGATTTTCTCACGCGTCCTGCTCTCCCTACCTCCAAATTGGCCGGCCCATTCGCCCCTTCATTCGGCGAAGGCCCGCGAGTGGCAAATAGGACTACTCCTCGCTTATGCGCTTCCTATTTAGCGCTTCAGGCAGGCCATTTTGCTAACGAAGATGGGCCGACCCATGAATCATTTAATAAATCCCGCAAGAAAACGCGCTCCTGCTATGATTCGAACCTAAGACGACGTGCCTTACTGCTTCTTTCTTTTCTTTTCTTTTCTTTTCCTTTTTTAATTTTTTCTTTTCTCTGTTATTTTTTTCATTATGGGTGAGCTTTTTCCCTAAAAATTGATGATTTTTTTCAAATTCGTAAACTTTTCTTCAAACTCGATGAACTTTTCTAAATATTGATGATTTTTTCGAAAAATCGATCAACATTTTTCAAAACCGGTGAACTTTTTTCAAAGTTGAAAAGATATTTTTTTCAATATCGATGAACTTTTCCTCTCATTCGATGAACTTATTCAAAATTGATGAACTTTTTTCCAATTTTGTGAAGTTTTTTCCAATATCGGTGAACTTTTTTTAAATTCATGATTATTTTTCCAAAATCGATTAACTTTTTTGAAAATCGAAGAACCTTTACAAAGTTGGTGAACTTTTCTTAAAGATTGATGAATTTTTTTCAAAATGGATCAACTTTTGTCAAATTCATGAAGCTTTTTTTAAATTCATGAACATTTTTCAAATTTGATGAGCCTTTTTTCAAAATCGATGAGCTCTTTCGAGTTCAATGAACTTATTCAAAATTTCAAACTTTTTTTACCATGCCCGAGAACTTTTATTATCGCAAATATTTATTTCTTAAAAATACTATTTATTTTTATAAATGGTTTATAAAGGTATGTTAATGTTGTACGGAGAGCACGCAAAAAAAATGTTGCGCCAAGAGAAGTATTAAATAGAAATGTTTTCGGTTTTTTTTGAACATCAGTACAGACGCAAGCGCTCATACATACACGCATACACTCATCCCTATGAATGCACACACGCATACCCTACCCCTATGAGCACCTCCGAGAGACTGAGCCGGCATGCCATCTTGAGATTTACGTAGTCACCGTAGGCGCATCGTTGTCGACGGGAACGTCTCCTCCCATTGAAAGCGCGTCGCCAGAAATCCTAAAATAAATCCAAAACAATGCGAGCACCAGGACTGGTGGGCTGGGGATACCACTATCCCTCTAACCATCCAACCACAGGTTGGTTCGCAAAATGTTTTCGGTTTTGTAAGCAACTAAGTGCTCTTGGTCTAGTGGTTGTTTGGCTCATACTTTGGCCGAGGACGGTTCCCATGCATGGTTTGAATCCCATCTTTCCCATATTTACTCTGCGATTTTTCTTCTTTTCGCGCCTGCCCACTAGTGTCGCGCGCGAGTGATACGAGATCTAAGAAGCGCTGAAAGCGCCGAATAGGAGCTCCCCCTCGCTTAATGTGAGATATAGTCATCATGCGTAATAAACAACATGGCTTGAATCGATTCTTCGAGATCACTAATTAAGTAGTACTCATTGCAAAAATCACTCTCACCTTGTCAGGTTACAACATGTGGCGCGTTGCATGTGCGCCACTTGTCGTAACCTTGGAGTTTTCCCTTTTTCCATAGATCAGTTTATTCAAAATGTTTTATCTCTTAAACCGTGCGGCCAAATCTCGAACCGTTTTTACCGTTGGATTCCTCACGTCGAGATTTTCAAAACTAAATCCCATGTTGATAGGTTTTGACGAACTTTTTTATGAAAAAACCGAACAAAAAAAACAAACCGGGAGCACGGGTTTTTTCCCTTTCCGAAAGAGGCACGCCCGTGCCTCTCGCGAAATCACAACTGTGCCTCTCTTGGAAGCAAAACCGTGTCTCTCGCGGAAGAAAAAAAAAGAGAAAATGCATTTTTTTCCGTTTCCGAGGAGGCACGGCCGTGCTTCTCGCGGAAGCACAACCATGCCTCTCACGGAAGCAAAGCCGTGCCTCTCGCGAAAAGAAAACAAAAAACGCGTTTTTGTTTCGTTTCCGAGAGGCACGGCTGAGCCTCTCGTGAAAGCACAACCGTGCCCTCTCGCTGAAGCAAAACCGTGCCTCTCTCAGAAGAAAAAAAAACAGAAAACACGTTTCTTTTTTTGTTTCTGAGAGGCACGGTCGCGAAAGAAAAAAATAAACAATAAATGTTTTTTCCCGTTTCCTAGAGGCACGGCCGTGACTCCCGCAAAAGCAAAACCGAGACTCTTGCGAAAGAAAGAAAAAAGAAAGCGCGTTTTTTCGTGTAATTTTTTTGAAATATTTTTTGGGTTCAAAAGTTAAGGAAGATCGGTGGAAAACCAAAACGTCAAAAAAATCCAGATAACGCGTGAGAAAAAAAACAAATCCAAAGGGAGCGCCCAAAGCGTAACACGTGGCAGGCGGCTGAGAGCACGCCAAGTGACGCAGATCATTGTGAGGCTCCCGAAGAAGCGCTCGTTAACTAGTTGCGCCCTCGTGTCTCTATCTACAAGAAAGAAAGCCCACAACCGGCCATGACGGGCCGCAAGCAGAATGACAGACAGACATAAAAAGAAAAATGGGCCGCCAGAATGTTGGCTTGCCAAATCTACATCAATCGTGGCGCGTTTTTTTTTTTTTTTGAGACGGAAACCATCGTTTTCCATTACCCAAACAGCTCAGCAATATCCCTGGCTACAAGTCCATGCACGAAGTCAGGAGCTTGTTCCGGCCACACAGCTGGGGATACAAGCCCTGAATATGCACCAAACGCCGCTAAAGCGTCAGCAACCTTATTACATGGCCTGGGGCAATAAGAGAAACTCACTTGGGTGAAATTTAAACTACTCCCTCGCGTTCATTTTTATAGGATGTTTCAGACAACGGACATTGAACTACTTCGACTGCTGTCTGAAATGGCTACAGCGTCTTATAGAAGTGAACAGAGGGAGTAGCAAAACATCTGGTTTCCTTAAATAGGATTCCGTTTGTTGACAGATCATGATCATTGGAGGTAAGCGCTTGTGCCAATAAACTTTGAATGGCGTGTGAAACATCGTGGCACGCTTTGGTCCAATGGCTGACGGCGTGTGAATGAGACATACTAAGTAAAATTTCTCCCCACGGGCGTAACGGCCGGTCTAATACCCATTATTTACGTTGCTATATATACTGAAGTGCTCGGTTCCGCAGCTTCCTCCTCCTACCAGTGTGGCGCACCAAACCAAGAAATCCCACTAATAGAAAAACGACTTTTAGTACCTGTTCGTAAGGACCTTTAGTACCGGTACTAAAGATCCCTATTTAGTCCCGGTTTAACACGAACCGGGACCAAAGGCCCACCACGTGGCACGAGGCGCGCCGTGGTCTTGGGGACCTTTAGTCCCGGTTGGTAAGGATTTTTTTAATTTTATTTTCGAAATAAAGCAAAAACAGCCAGCCTACTGGGCCGGCACAGCCTGCATACGACTAGAAACCCAATCTCTAGTTGGGCCAGGATGCAGGCCCGTACGGCCCAGTAGGCCCCATAGGGCAGAAGACTTGCAATAGGCCCACAAAGGCCTGCTTAGAGAGGAGCTCGACACGGTAGCCGCGGCGGGGCTTATAAACCGGTGCAACCTCCTCTCAACTAGCGAGGTGGGACTAAACATTGTGCACTGCGGGTGGCAGCGCACCACCTTTAGTACCGGTTGGAGCCACCAACCCTTACTAAAGGCCACCACCTCTTTAGTACCGGTGCGTGGCACGAACCGGTACTAAAGGTTCGCCACGAACCGGTATTAATGAGCGCCGCCCGCCTGGCCGTTGAAACCGGCATTAATAGTTACATTAGTGCCGGTTCAATACCAAACCGGGACTAATGAGTTTCACATTAGACCCTTTTTCTACTAGTGTCCAAAAGCCCGGGACATCTAAGCCTCTAAGCGGCGATGGCTACTGGAGTCGATCGCAATCGGCAAGCTCCAGCGCCGACCAACGTCGACGACGCTGCCACAGAGGAGTTCCTCTGTGCGCTGCCCAAGTGTGTGCTACTCCTGGCCAGCCTCACGGCCATTGGCGTATGTTTCAGCGTGCCAGCCGAGCCCGGGATAGATGACGTGAGGGGCGTCGTCCGCACGTTGCGCGGCATGGTGTACATCTGCTGCAACGCCGCCGCCCTTGCCGCGTCCGGTTTCCTGCTCCTCCAGCTCCTGACCAAGGTATTAGGCACCCACGGAATCAGATACTCTCACTTGCAGTTCATCATCAACCTAGACGTGCTTGGTCTGATTGGCGCCTATAGCGCCGCGACCGTGAAGACCTCTATCTCGGTGGTCACTTTGGTGGCAGTGGTACTGCTCTATGCTGCCATTCAGGTCTTGCTGTTCTTGTCCAAGTCCGTGGGAAGGCTGCTCCCCCACGTGCAAGAAACACCGCCGCAAAAGTGCCTGAAATCCCAGAAGCGAGTTCGTCCGCAGCAGACTATGGCAAAGTACAGTGCCTTTGATATTGCAATGAAGTCGGTCAAACCTCTCCTTATATATGCACGGTTCTTACCGTGAGTACGGCCTATGAAGTTAGTGTTGGACCGATACCCTTGGCCCTGTGTGACATTGACACCGATACCACGTATCCGGAGACAACGGAATTGGTGTACTTCCATTGGCACGACACTACCTCTGTCGCGTCGCTGGTGTTTATTCTCATCGTCGTCTTGAGCGAGGTATTCAGCAAGCAGAGAATCATGTACCGTGCACTGCAAGTTGCCATGGCCCTGGACCTGTTCACCCTGGTTGTCGCCCACGCCAGCAGGAGATGCCCACATCTGCTGGCATTTGTGTACATATGTGTAATTGCTCTCGTGTCCCTCCAGGTCATGGTTTCCTTGTCTGAAATGTTCCAGACTTGCGGCACATGGCGAAGAGTGTTGAGGGAGAAGATGGAGCAGTGTGTACCCAGTTGGCTCAACAAGCTTATGAGATGCCAATGAAAGGGCACCCTGACGGGGAAGCATTGGGATGGAATTTGGAGGACGATCGCCATTTTGTATTGCTCGTTGCAATAACGATGTTAAATGTCATCGTCACATACAACCTCGGCACGAGCCTATCAGCCAACTTTCATTTAGAGAACCGGTTGGACCATGCCATGGAGAACCGGGCATTCCACTCCAACGAATTTTATGCAGGAAACCTCACGGACCAAGTCAGCATGAGTTCTGTGTCCAGCTTATGGCAAGAGAATACGTCAGGCAACCTGAACCTGGCTTTCTACTGCAATGCAACTGCCTTTACTGGGTTCCTAGTTATCATCATGCTGCTGGCGAACAGGGACCTCTCATCAAGAAGAATGCAGTGGTACGTGCTGCGGCTGTGCCCAGGTCTCCAAGTGATCGGCTTCCTGGGCACGTGGAACCCCCTCACGAAATCGATGGAGGAGATAGTTGAAGCTGTCTTCTTAATTAATTCTACTCGCCATTGCATACTGTGTTATAATGTCAAGAGCTCCATGGCAGAGAGTTCAATCGATCCTCGGATGGCTCCAGCATACTTTCCAAGTGGATCCCTCGGATGAGGATGGCTCAGAGGAAGAGCTGGAGTTCGGCCTAGCAGGTGGGGGCACGAACGGGCAGCCCGTGGCAGTGGAGATTTCTGCGCCGGTTCTTGGGGGGGCACTCACCCTCGTCCTGGCCATACCGGTGATGCGCATGCTCGCCAGTCCGGTGAAGATGGTCCTGGCATTCTTTTTTGCCTCAATTGGAGCAGACCTTTGGCGAAGGTTGCTCGCTCGTTTACTGAGAGCGCTGGCCATGGCTCTCCATCATCGGCGCAACCCAGGTAAAGGTTCCGTGCCAGCCGCCTTCGGCACCACCTCCTCGGGGTGGAATGGATGGTATATGATTTTAGCTACGTGCAATGGACTGTGCAAGGTGATCCGTGCGCTCTGTTCCAAAGCATGTGTGTGGATACTAGTGTTCGTGATCTGGTTCCCTTCCCTGATGCCCAACCTCAAGCTGAAGTTCAAGATCCCCAAGATATCAGCCCTAGTTGGTGTGCTGATCGCACTTGTTACCACGGCAGCGACAACGACTACCGTGGACTCCCCGACCACCGGAATTACAGCTACTGAGATGTCCACCTCGACCACAACCTTTACTACTGCAGGCACCAGCAGCAGGAGCCGCAAGCATCCACCTCGTGTTGAACCAAGACCCAGGAGGAGCTGTAGGCCCAACACGCGCCTCATCGGCGAGGAGTGGGTAAATTAGTGGATTTCTGGACAGGAAACAGCGCCGTGAAAGCATGGTTAAATAGTATTTCGGTATTTGGACAACGAGGTCTTTCTTAGACGCTCCAAATTGATATGAGTCGTCCACTTCTGTCAATTCAGTGGCTACTATTAAATCCGTCTCGAGGTATTTGAATTAATACCTATTCAGTGCATCTTTTTTTTTCTCTGCCAGGAACCAGGTATTTGAATCAATACATGCTCGGTGGATTTTCAGTCCTCTGCTCTACCAACTGAGCTATCCTGGCTTTTTCTTGTGCATTATCCTAGTAAATTATTTCTATCTATGTCAATTAAAAGGACTAAAAAATCAATTACTACGAGTGAATAGTACATTCTTGATGAATGTGACCATGGAACAACTTATGCTCAACATTCAAACTGTATGTACGCCCAATGTTCCCCGCAAAAAAAGAAAGTATGTACACCCAATGTTCAGAAGATAATTATACGTTCAGAAGATTTTCCTGTTGATGGGAATATCTACTCTACGCCTACCACGGAGCAGAGCTCCTGCAGTTTACAGAGTCGAACCACATGAGTTTGATGGAAGAATTTTAGGATTTTCCGTATCACAGCCCGAGCGAGCAGATCACAATGGGAAGGAGCGCGACGAACCTGTGGCATCAGATGTGCTTCGGTGCTTGCTATGCTTATTCCACCTGTACGCTGAAGACGAAGTTGTTCGTCGCAGCAGATGATTCCTCCGACCCGCCCGCCCAATCGCCGCCGCAGCCCCAGAGGCACACGCCGGCTGGTCTGTGATCCCCGGCATCCGCCGCCTGCAATCGCTCACCGCCCGGCGAGTCTCCGTCAGTCCGCCGCCGAACCAGTCGAGCGCCGCTCCTGTGTGGAGGCGATGCACATCACCGGCCACCAGATGGGGGGAGTGATCCAGTTAGATTGATTACGAGGTTGAAGAAGGGGATGAGTTGTCCGCCAAAAAAAAAAGGATAAGTTTTTTTTGAGAGGATAAGTTGAGTTGGAGAGATGGGGTGAGTGGTAGAAAAGATATACCGGTGAGATAAGTCACCCCACTGGCTTATTTACATACTGTATATTTTTCATTCTACTCCCTCCGTTCCTAAATGCATGACTTTTTAGAGATTTCAACGCAGACTATAAATAGATGTGTATACATATATTTTAGAGTGTAGATTCGCCCATTTTGCTTCATGTGTAGTCTATATTTAAATCTCTAAAATGACTTATATTTAGAGGAGTATATCATAATATATATTTTCAGAAACCTTTTAATTTATTCATGAAACGTAAAAAAACAAGAGAAGTAACAAAAAAAAGTTATACTCATGTCCTTAGACCACCTCGCGGCGACTTCAAGTAGGGCAGCGAGTTGAACATGCGCCACCGTCATCGCAACATCTCCCTCATCGAAGCCGGGGAAACCTTGTTGTTACGGACAGTCAAAAAGTCATTGTCCTAAGACCCCAAAGGACTAGCGCATTCGAAAACAACCGCCGCCTATAGAGAAAGTGTAAATCGAAAGGATCCAATCTATAAACACATGAACGTGGACGAACGTAGACCGGATCCACCAAAGACAAACCGAATCCCGCATGATCTGTCGGAGACACACCTTCACACGGCTCCGACAACGCGAGGTGCACTTTCTGAAAGATGTTGTCGTCTTGTCTTCCTGAACAGGACACAAAACTTAAACAGACTTAAGAACACCTAAAATCGAAGATGAGCCGTCCCACTGGCAAAGCTCGGGATCCACCGTGCCTCCATGGCCCTAAGGCCAGAGGAGGCGAGGCAGATCGGCGGCGGCGGCAACGGGAGGCAGGGACACCCTAAACCTTTGGGAAACATTCTTCTTTCTCTGGAAGAAAGAAAAACAAAGTAAATGTTGGAACATATATATTATAAGTTATAGAACAAAGTTACAAGTTATAACATAATCTTTCTACTTTCTCAAATTCAAGAGAATAATCAGTACCATTCACAATGATGTTTGGTATCTTTTGTGGACAAATGCGAGCATTTGTTCGATGTGCCCATGTAAAATATATCTGCGACAACTGACTTCAGTGCCACCTGGGGACAGCATATACTCCCTTCTTCATCGACGTGTTTTTGACACTAGTATGGTGTCAAAAATTATCTTAGATTATGGAATGGAGGGAGTAGTTACTTATACAGGCTATAGACTGTGTAGGATGATCCATATGCTCTGTCTTCTCGAACATGGGCGTGGATAATAGTTTTGGTAATCTGGAAGCCCTCTCATACGTAACCTCAAGGTGAAATTCAAGAACTCTGACGTGGCAGCAGCAGATCTTTTTGATGAGAGTGGAGAATAACTATAGATTTGATGGATTTTGACCTTGACCATCCGTCCATACCGTATCAAAAGATGTATCTCGGCAATTTCTAATTCAATCTTCGATGGTCATTGATCTTATCGTGAGCACATTCAACCTGAACAACGAGGTCTGAATTCCCGTAGAAAACAGAAGAACCGATAGGAACTATGTTGAATGGCAATCTAAAGCACACAAAATCGATGAACAAATCGGGATTCCACTGATACACATCTCACAAATATAAATTATATCGATGATTAAATAAAATAAAACATGAGTCTAAACACTAATTTTAGGCGTGCTATTTACTGAGAATGACGGCGACCTTCTTTGCTGATTATTAGAAACACCGACCACCTTGTCTGCCGGTGCCATGGAATCGCCGGACCGTACGAAGGCCGAACCACATGGATTGGCGGGAAGTAACACACTTGTTACTGTTGTGATGGCCCGGCGTTGTTAGGCTTCTAGGGCGGGGTTTGTATCAAGTAGCAAGATTTTTCTTAGTCAGAAACAAAGGTATCGCCTCTGATACGTCCATTTTGCATCATGTTTTCTTACTCTTATTTATAATATTTTTATCCATAATAATGCTTTTTGGAGTAATTCTAATGTCTTTTCTCTCATAATTTGCAAGGTACACACCAAGAGGGAGAATTCCGACAGCTGGAAATTTGGACCTGAAAAACCTACGTCAGGCCACCTATTCTGCACAACTTCAAATGAGCTGAAACTTCACGGAGAATTTTTATGGAATATATAAGAAATATTGGAGCCAATAACTACCAGAGGAGGGCCACCAGGTGGGCACAACCCTCCTAGGCGCGCCAGGCTCCCCAGGCGCGCCCTGGTGGGTTGTGGCCTCCTCGGCCCACCTCCGGTGCCCATCTTTTGGTATATAAGTCATTTTTACCTAAAAAAAATAAGGAGAAGACTTTCGGGGCGGAGCGCTGCCGTCTCAAGGCGGAACTTGGGCAGGAGCACTTTTGCCTTCCGGCGGAGCGATTCTGTCGGGGGAACTTCCCTCCCGAAGGGGGAAATCATCGTCATCATCATCATCACAAACAACTCTTCCATCTTAGGGAGGGCAATCTCCATCAACATCTTCACCAGCACCATCTCATCTCAAACGCTAGTTCATCTCTTGTATTCAATCTTGTTACCGGAACTGTAGATTGGTGCTAGGGGGTGACTAGTAGTGTTGATTACATCTTGTAGTTAGTTACTATATGGTTTATTTGGTGGAAGATTATATGTTCAGACCCATGATGCTATTTAATACTCCTCTGATCATGAGCATGTTTATTATTTGTGAGTAGTTACTTTTGTTCTTGAGGTCACGGGAGAAATCATGTTGCAAGTAATCATGTGAACTTGATATGTGTTCGATATTTTGATAGTACGTATGTTGTGATTTCCTTAGTGGTGTCATGTGAACGACGACTACATGACACTTCACCATATTTGGGCCTAAGGGAATACATTGTGGACTAGTAAATAGATGGTGGGTTGTGAGAGTGACAGAATCTTAAACCCCAGTTTATGCACTATTCCGTAAGGGACCGATTGGATCCTAGAGTTTAATGCTATGGTTAGAATTTATTCTTAATACTTTTCTCGTAGTTGCGGATGCTCGCGGGAGGGTTAATCATGAGTAGGAGGTTTGTTCAAGTAAGAACAGCACCTAAGCACCGGTCTACCCACATATCAAATTATCAAAGTAGCGAACACAAATCAAACTAACATGATGAAAGTGACTAGATGAAATTCCCGTGTACCCTCAAGAATGCTTTGCTTATCATAAGAGACCGTTTTGGCCTGTCCTTTGCTTCAAAAGGATTGGGCTACCTTGCTGCATACTTATTGTTACTATCGTTATTTGCTCGTTACAAATTATCTTTCTATCAAACTACTCCGCTACTTACAATTTCAACACTTACAGACATTACCTTACTGAAAACTACTTGTTATTTCCTTCTGCTCCTCGTTGGGTTCGACACTCTTACTTATCGAAAAGAGCTACAATTGATCCCCTATACTTGTGGGTCATCAGCCTCCTCACGCCTTCTCACCAAAAAAAGGCTATGGTTCCTCTGCCTTCCGTCGGCGCCATCCTTGGTCGTCCTCGTCTTCAGTGGCCTCAGGGCCATGGAGGCGCGGTGGATCTCGGCATGGGAGGGCTTCTTTATATATATATTTTTTGAGTTTTGTTAGAGTTCGTATACTGCTCGGGAAGAGATGGCGACGGCTCCCTAAAGATGGAATAAAATTCTCATCACCTCGCCCCCATTCAAGGTGGTGCGTCTAGCATTGTCGGTGGACCCATTGTCGGTGTCAATACCAGCAGATCTCAGGTAAAGGGGCCCGAGCTGTTAGATCGGATCGATGGGTAACAGGAGAAGAAGACACACGCAGTTACCCAGGTTCGGGCCCTTTCTATGTAGGTAAAACCATATGTCCTGCTCTTGCTTATATTATGTAGGTATTGAAATACAGAGTTGATCTACCTCAAGATCATAATTTGTGGTCTAAACCCTAGGGGTATGATGAATGGGTGTATGCATATCTCTACGGACTAAACCCTCCGGCTTATATAGGCACCAGGGGTATTAAGGGTTACACATGAGCAGTTGTCATCTCAGAATTTACATGCCAAAGATAATCATATATGCTTGAAGTACACTCCAAATCTTTGGTCGCCGCACTTTGATGGCCTCCGGAGTCCCTCCTCCTTAACAGGCTGGTAGTCTGGTCCATTCATTAGCCTACCTGGGCTAGGACCCCCTAGTCCAAGACACCGTCACCCGTGGAGTTATGTCTTCGATGGATCTGTCTTTCGTGGATCTCCTTGGATTTGGTGATAGTTTGTCTAAATGTGTGTGTCTTCATGTTGGATCCTTTTTTTCTACGCTACTCTACATCGGCGTGGCCATAGCAACACATAGAAAAACTTAACAACTCAAATCGCACGTCGAGCGCTAGTGCTCGATTGAGCAGTCCAATTATGGCATCATGCGTGGGTGGTGTTTTGATGACGAATGTCAAATGAGAGCAACTATCTAATGGGTACCCCTTCAAGGGCTCCCACAGAGGGCACTTTGAAGGTTTGAGAGTGCGTCAAGTGGTGCGCCCAGCTGCCAACATGCATCATGCGCTGGCGCACCCTCAAATTTTCTGTTTTTTCAAGCATGTTTTGGTTTTTCTATGGTTTTACCTAAGTTTTGATGAAAAATTGTCGTTTTTTTCTTGAAGCCATGCTTTTGCATGAGAAGCACAAGATATTGTGCTCCCTGCCCCCCCCCCCCCAAAAAAAAGGAAAAGCACAAACTGTATTTTTATGAGAAGCCAAAATGGGAAAAACAAAGTTATGCTTCTCTAAAAAAAGGGCAACCTCTGCTTGTCTATGCTTTCATGAAAAGCATAGTTGTGTTTCTCGAAAAGAGAAAAGCACTATTGTGCTTTTCTGTGACACTAGTAGAAAAAGGGTCAAATGTGAAGCACATTAGTGCCGGTTTGATTTTGAGCCGGCACTAATGTGTCCATTAGTGCCGGTTCCAATGGCTAGGCGGGCGGAGATCATTAGTACCGGTTCGTGAGAAACCTTTAGTACCGGTTCGTGTCACGAACCGGTACTAATGAGGCTGCGTCAGGCTGGGGCCCCACGGGCACCTTTAGTACCGGTTCGTGCCATGAACCGGTACTATAGTTTCTTAGTAAGCTGTTTTTTAGTCCCACCTCGCGAAGAGAGATGCACTAGGAGCGGTTTATAAGCCCTGAGTGCAGAGACGATGAAGGAGAGGCGCAATGCTCATCTGCATGTTGCTTAGCTTTAAGCCTTGAGGAATAGTGTAGACTGCACGGAGCTATGTGCAGTGCAGTTTGCACTATTCCGAAAGGCTTGAAGCTAATTAACGAGCATTGTGCCTCTTTTTTATCTTTAATAACTTATTACAACTCCGGACTTCTTGTGTTACGGCAAAAACTGGACGCACTTCGTGTACAAACTGGACAATCTCTTTCGAAGTATCAGGGTTTCTGATGAGAACTCATCTGTTACATTGGCACTTCATTTTTTTTAAACTTATTACAACTCCAAACTTTTTTGCGTTCCGTACACACCATTCAAAGCGACGTCATCAATTTTCAAAACTTTCTGACATCATTTGCTATTTTTTAGTCATTTACCGATTTGTTTAGAGAGCTAAATGACCGTGAAATTGAAAATCACTACAAAATGAACTCTGAAAATGTCGAAACTTGGCATGGTATCATCATTTCACCCACATAGCATGTGCAAAAGAGTAGAGAGGGTTACGGCAAAAACTGGACGCACTTCGTGTACAAACTGGACAAACTCTTTTGAAGTATCAGGGTTTCTGATGAGAACTCATTTGTTACATGGGCACTTCATTTTTTTAAACTTATTACAACTCCAGACTTTTTTGCGTTCCATACGCACCATTCAAAGCGACGTCATCAATTTTCAAAACTTTCTGACATCATTTGCTATTTTTTTAGACATTTCCCGATTTGTTTAGAGAGCTAAATGACCGTGAAATTGAAAATCACTACAAAATGGACTCTGAAAATGTCGAAACTTGGCATGGTATCATCATTTCACCCACATAGGATGTGCAAAAGAGTAGAGAGGGTTACGGCAAAACCTGGACGCACTTCGTGTGCAAACTGGACAATCTCTTTCGGAGTATCAGGGTTTCGGACGAGAACTCATCTGTTACATTGGCACTTCATTTTTTTAAACTTATTACAACTCCCGACTTTTTTTGCGTTCCGTACACACCATTCAAAGCGACGTCATCAATTTTCAACACTTTCTGACATCATTTGCTATTTTTCAGTCATTTACTGATTTGTTTAGAGAGCTAAATGACCGTGAAATTGAAAATCACTACAAAATGAACTCTGAAAATGTCGAAACTTGGCATGGTATCATCATTTCACCCACATAGGATGTGCAAAAGATTAGAGAGGGTTACGGCAAAAACTGGACGCACTTCGTGTACAAACTGGACAATCTCTTTCGGAGTATCAGGGTTTCAGACGAGAACTCATCTGTTACACTGGCACTTCATTTTTTAAAACTTATTACAACTCCAGACTTTTTTGCGTTCCATACGCACCATTCAAAGCGACGTCATCAATTTTCATCAACTCTGACATCATTTGCTATTTTTCAGTCATTTACCGATTTGTTTAGAGAGCTAAATGACCGTGAAATTGAAAATCACTACAAAATGAACTCTGAAAATGTCAAAACTTGGCATGGTATCATCATTTCACCCACATAGCATGTGCAAAAGACAAAACAGAAAATAAATAAAACAGAAAATAAATAAAACAGAAAAGACAAAAACTATATAAAAAATTTACTCAAAAAATAAATAGCAGAAAATAAATAATGCAGAAAAGAAAAAACTATATAATTTTTTTTATATTCACAAAGAAACTAAATATAGCAAAAAAATTACTCAGAAATATATAGAAGAAAATTATATAAAAAATTGTTGGGGCGCTGCCCAGTGGGCCTGCCAGACCTAGGGGTTGCAAATACAGGCCCAGAAGGGCCAGCAGGCTCACAGGGCACCGTGCCGAAGTTAGGCCCAAAAGCCTGCTATAGAGAGGAGTTCGAGACAGCAGCCGCGCCGGGGCTTTTAAACTAGTGCGGGCGCCCCTCGGCTAGCGAGGTGGGACTAAACTTGCCCGCACCGCTCCTGCGCCAGTGCACCCCTTTAGTACCGGGTCGTGGCTCCAACCGGTACTAAAGGGGGGCCTTTAGTACCGGTTGGAGCCACGAATCGGTAGTAAAGGGCAGTTTCCCGCCCCTTGGCCTGGAGAAAATTGGCCTTTAGTACCGGTTGGTGGCTCCAACCGGTACTAAAGGCCCCTCCTATATATATGGCACTTACGAAAAATTCAGTTTCATCGACCATCACTTCTTCTCTAACTACTTCGCGCGACATCGCTGCCGCCGCCGCCGCGCCGTAGCCCATCGCGCGCCGCCCTCGCAGGCCCCGCCGCCCTCGCCGCCCCCGCCGCCCGTCGTCGCCATCGCCCCCGCCGCCCGTCGTCGCCGTCACCGCCGTCGCCCCCGCCGCCCCGTACTACGTCGTCGTCTCGATCGCGCCGTTGCCCCAGGCCCGCCGTGTTGGGGATCGTAGCAGAATTTTAAATTTTCCTACGCATCACCAAGATCCATCTATGGAGTATACTAGCAACGAGGGGAAAGGAGTGCATCTACATACCCTTGTAGATCGCGAGAGGAAGCGTTCTAATGAACGAGGTTCATGGAGTCGTACTCGCCGTGATCCAAATCACCGATGACCGAGTGCCGAACGGACGGCACCTCCGCGTTCAACACACGTACGGAGCAGCGACGTCTCCTCCTTCTTGATCCAGCAAGGGGAAAGGAGAGGTTGATGGAGATCCAGCAGCACGACGGCGTGGTGGTGGATGTAGCGGGATCTCGGCAGGGCTTCGCCAAGCTTCTGCGAAAGGGAGAGGTGTTGCAGGGGAGGAGGGAGGCGCCAAAGGCTGTGTTGTTGCTGCCCTCCCTCCCCCCTTTATATAGGCCCCCTGGGAGGGGGGCGCCGGCCAAGAACCCATCTATGGGGGGGCGGCGGCCAGGGGGGAAACTTTCCCCCCCAAGTCAAGTGGGGCGCCCCCCCCACCCTAGGGTTTCCAACCCTAGGCGCAGGGGGGAGGCCCATGGGGGGGCGCCCAAGCCCACCAAGGGCTGGTTCCCTTCCCACTTCAGCCCATGGGGCCCTCCGGGATAGGTGGCCCCACCCGGTGGACCCCTGGGACCCTTCCGGTGGTCCCGGTACAATACCGATAACCCCCGAAACTTTCCCGATGGCCGAAACTGGACTTCCTATATATAATTCTTCACCTCCGGACCATTCCGGAACTCCTCGTGACGTCCGGGATCTCATCCGGGACTCCGAACAACTTTTGGGTTTCCGCATACTAATATCTCTACAACCCTAACGTCACCGAACCTTAAGTGTGTAGACCCTACGGGTTCGGGAGACATGCAAACATGACCGAGACGCCTCTTCGGTCAATAACCAACAGCGGGATCTGGATACCCATGTTGGCTCCCACATGTTCCACGATGATCTCATCGGATGAACCACGATGTCGAGGATTCAATCAATCCCGTATACAATTCCCTTTGTCAATCGGTATGTCACTTGCCCGAGATTCGATCGTCGGTATCCCAATACCTTGTTCAATCTCGTTACCGGCAAGTCTCTTTACTCGTACCGTAATGCATGATCCCGTGACTAACTCCTTAGTCACATTGAGCTCATTATGATGATGCATCACCGAGTGGGCCCAGAGATACCTCTCCGTCACACGGAGTGACAAATGCCAGTCTCGATCCGTGCCAACCCAACAGATACTTTCGGAGATACCCGTAGTGCACCTTTATAGTCACCCAGTTACGTTGTGACGTTTGGCACACCCAAAGCACTCCTACGGCACCCGGGAGT
Organism: Triticum aestivum; assembly: GCF_018294505.1. Taxonomy (NCBI): domain Eukaryota; kingdom Viridiplantae; phylum Streptophyta; class Magnoliopsida; order Poales; family Poaceae; genus Triticum; species Triticum aestivum. The sequence goes on from NC_057811.1 coordinate 13,111,585, forward strand.
TGCACGATCTCATGGTCTAAGGAAAAGATACTTGACATTGGAAAAGCTCTAGCAAACGAACTACACGATCTTTGAGCTATGCTTAGGATTGGGTCTTGTCCATCACATCATTCTCCTAATGATGTGATCCCGTTATCAATGACATCCAATGTCCATAGTCAGGAAACCATGACTATCTGTTGATCAACGAGCTAGTCAACTAGAGGCTTACTAGGGACACGTTGTGGTCTATGTATTCACACATGTATTACGATTTCCGGATAACACAATTATAGCATGAACAATAGACAATTATCATGAACAAAGAAATATAATAATAACCATTTATTATTGCCTCTAGGGCATATTTCCAACAGTCTCCCACTTGCACTAGAGTCAATAATCTAGTTACATTGTGATGAATCGAACACCCATAGCGTGCTGGTGTTGATCATGTTTTGCTCTAGGGAGAGGTTTAGTCAACGGATCTGCTACATTCAGATCCGTATGTACTTTACAAATATCTATGTCTCCATTCTGAACACTTTCACGAATGGAGTTGAAGCGACGCTTGATATGCCTGGTCTTCCTGTGAAACCTGGGCTCCTTGGCAAGGGCAATAGCTCTAGTGTTGTCACAGAAGAGAGTCATCGGGCCCGACGCATTGGGAATCACCCCTAGGTCGGTAATGAACTCCTTTATCCAGACTGCTTCCTGTGCTGCCTCTGAGGCCGCCATGTACTCCGCTTCACATGTAGATCCCGCCACGACGCTTTGCTTGCAACTGCACCAGCTTACTGCTCCTCCATTCAAAATATACACGTATCCGGTTTGTGACTTCGAGTCATCCAGATCTGTGTCGAAGCTAGCGTCGACGTAACCCTTTACGACGAGCTCTTCGCCACCTCCATAAACGAGAAACATATCCTTAGTCCTTTTCAGGTACTTCAGGATATTCTTGACCGCTGTCCAGTGTTCCATGCTGGGATTACTTTGGTACCTTCCTACCAAACTCACGGCAAGGTTTACATCAGGTCTGATACACAGCATGGCATACATAATAGACCCTATGGCCGAGGCATAGGGGATGACACTCATCTTTTCTCTATCTTCTGCTGTGATCGGGCATTGAGCCGTGCTCAATTGCACACTTTGCAATACAGGCAAGAACCCCTTCTTGGACTGATCCATATTGAACTTCTTCAATATCTTGTCAAGGTACATACTCTGTGAAAGACCAATGAGGCGTCTTGATCTATCTCTATAGATCTTGATGCCTAATATATAAGCAGCTTCTCCAAGGTCCTTCATTGAAAAACACTTATTCAAATAGGCCTTTATACTTTCCAAGAATTCTATATCATTTCCCATCAATAGTATGTCATCCACATATAATATGAGAAATGCTACAGAGCTCCCACTCACTTTCTTGTAAACACAGGCTTCTCCATAAGTCTGTGTAAACCCAAACGCTTTGATCATCTCATCAAAGTGAATGTTCCAACTCCGAGATGCTTGCACCAGCCCATAGATTGAGCGCTGGAGCTTGCATACTTTGTCAGCATTCTTAGGATCGACAAAACCTTCCGGCTGCATCATATACAATTCTTCCTTAAGGAAGCCATTAAGGAATGCCGTTTTGACGTCCATCTGCCATATCTCATAATCATAGTATGCGGCAATTGCTAACATGATTCGGACGGACTTCAGCTTCGCTACGGGTGAGAAAGTCTCATCGTAGTCAACCCCTTGAACTTGTCGATAACCCTTAGCGACATGTCGAGCCTTATAGATGGTCACATTACCATCCGCGTCTGTCTTCTTCTTAAAGATCCATTTATTTTCTATGGCTCGCCGATCATCGGGCAAGTCAGTCAAAGTCCATACTTCGTTTTCATACATGGATCCTATCTCGGATTTCATGGCTTCTAGCCATTTGTCGGAATCCGGGCCCGCCATCGCTTCTTCATAGTTCGAAGGTTCACCGTTGTCCAACAACATTATTTCCAGGACAGGGTTGCCGTACCACTCTGGTGCGGAACGTGTCCTTGTGGACCTTCGAAGTTCAGCAGTAACTTGATCGGAAGCTTCATGATCATCATCATTAACTTCCTCCCCAGTCGGTGTAGGCACCACAGGAATAGCTTCCCGCGCTGCGCTACTTTCCGGTTCGGAAGGGGTGACTATCACCTCATCAAGTTCCACTTTCCTCCCACTCAATTCCTTCGAGAGAAACTCTTTCTCCAAAAAGGACCCGTTCTTGGCAACGAAGATCTTGCCTTCGGATCTGAGGTAGAAGGTATACCCAATAGTTTCCTTAGGGTATCCTATGAAGACGCATTTTTCCGATTTGGGTTCGAGCTTTTCAGGTTGAAGTTTCTTGACATAAGCATCGCATCCCCAAACTTTTAGAAACGACAGCTTAGGTTTCTTCCCAAACCATAATTCATACGGTGTCGTCTCAACGGATTTCGACGGAGCCCTATTTAAAGTGAATGCGGCAGTCTCTAAAGCATAGCCCCAAAATGAGAGCGGTAGATCGGTAAGAGACATCATAGATCGCACCATATCCAATAGAGTGCGATTACGACGTTCGGACACACCATTTCGCTGAGGTGTTCCAGGCGGCGTGAGTTGTGAAACGATTCCACATTTCTTTAAGTGTGTACCAAATTCGTGACTTAAATATTCTCCACCACGATCTGATCATAAGAATTTTATTTTTCTGTCACGCTGATTCTCAACCTCACTCTGAAATTCCTTGAACTTTTCAAAGCTTTCAGACTTGTGTTTCAGTAGGTAGACATACCCATATCTACTTAAGTCATCAGTGAGAGTGAGAACATAACGATATCCTCCGCGAGCCTCAACACTCATTGGACCGCACACATCGGTATGTATGATTTCCAATAAGTTGGTTGCTCGCTCCATTGTTCCGGAGAACGGAGTCTTGGTCATCTTACCCATGAGGCATGGTTCGCACGTGTCAAATGATTCGTAATCAAGAGACTCCAAAAGTCCATCTGCATGGAGCTTCTTCATGCGCTTGACACCAATGTGACCAAGGCGGCAGTGCCACAAGTATGTGGGACTATCGTTATCAACTTTACATCTTTTGGTATTCACACTATGAATATGTGTAACATCACGTTCGAGATTCATCAAGAATAAACCATTGACCAGCGGGGCATGACCATAAAACATATCTCTCATATAAATAGAACAACCATTATTCTCAGATTTAAATGAGTAGCCATCTCGAATTAAACGAGATCCAGATACAACGTTCATGCTCAAAGCTGGCACTAAATAACAATTATTGAGGTTTAATACTAATCCCGTAGGTAAATGCAGAGGTAGCGTGCCGACGACGATCACATCGACATTGGAACCATTCCCGACGCGCATCGTCACCTCGTCCTTCGCCAGTCTCCGCTTATTCCGCAGCTCCTGTTTTGAGTTACAAATATGAGCAACCGCACCGGTATCAAATACCCAGGAGCTACTACGAGTACTGGTAAGGTACACATCAATTACATGTATATCACATATACCTTTGGTGTTGCCGGCCTTCTTGTCCGCTAAGTATTTGGGGCAGTTCCACTTCCAGTGACCACTTCCCTTGCAATAAAAGCACTCAGTCTCAGGCTTGGGTCCATTCTTTGACTTCTTCCCGGCAACTGGCTTACCGGGCGCGGCAACTCCCTTGCCTTCCTTCTTGAAGTTCTGCTTACCCTTGCCCTTCTTGAACTTAGTGGTTTTATTCACCATCAACACTTGATGTTCCTTTCTGATTTCCACCTCCGCTGATTTCAGCATTGAATATACCTCAGGAATGGTCTTTTCCATCCCATGCATATTGAAGTTCATCACAAAGCTCTTGTAGCTCGGTGGAAGCGACTGAAGGATTCTGTCAATGACCGCGTCATCCGGGAGATTAACTCCCAGCTGAGACAAGCGGTTGTGTAACCCAGACATTCTGAGTATGTGCTCACTGACAGAACTATTTTCCTCCATTTTACAGCTGAAGAACTTGTCGGAGACTTCATATCTCTCGACCCGGGCATGAGCTTGGAAAACCATTTTCAGCTCTTCGAACATCTCATATGCTCCATGCTTCTCAAAACGTTTTTGGAGCCCCGGTTCTAAGCTGTAAAGCATGCCGCACTGAACGAGGGAGTAATCATCAGCACGTGATTGCCAAGCGTTCATAACGTCTTGGTTCTCTGGGATGGGTGCTTCACCTAGCGGTGCTTCTAAGACATAATCTTTCTTGGCAGCTATGAGGATGATCCTCAGGTTCCGGACCCAGTCCGTATAGTTGCTGCCATCATCTTTCAGCTTGGTTTTCTCTAGGAACGCGTTGAAGTTGAGGACAACGTGGGCCATTTGATCTACAAGACATATTGTAAAGATTTTAGACTAAGTTCATGATAATTAAGTTCATATAATCAAATTATTCAATGAACTCCCACTCAGATAGACATCCCTCTAGTCATCTAAGTGAAACATGATCCGAGTTAACTAGGCCGTGTCCGATCATCACGTGAGACGGACTAGTCAAGATCGGTGAACATCTCCATGTTGATCGTATCTTCTATACGACTCATGCTCGACCTTTCGGTCCTCCGTGTTCCGAGGCCATGTCTGTACATGCTAGGCTCGTCAAGTCAACCTAAGTGTATTGCGTGTGTTCCGAGGCCATGTCTGTACATGCTAGGCTCGTCAACACCCGTTGTATGCGAACGTTAGAATCTATCACACCCGATCATCACGTGGTGCTTCGAAACAACGAACCTTCGCAACGGTGCACAGTTAGGGGGAACACTTTCTTGAAATTATTATAAGGGATCATCTTACTTACTACCGTCGTTCTAAGCAAATAAGATGCAAAACATGATAAACATCACATGCAATCAAATAGTGACATGATATGGCCAATATCATTATGCTCCTTTGATCTCCATCTTCGGGGCACCATGATCATCTTCGTCACCGGCATGACACCATGATCTCCATCATCATGATCTCCATCATTGTGTCTTCATGAAGTTGTCACGCCAACGATTACTTCTACTTCTATGGCTAACGCGTTTAGCAACAAAGTAAAGTAATTTACATGGCGTTGTTCAATGACACGCAGGTCATGCAAAATAATAAAGACAACTCCTATGGCTCCTGCCGGTTGTCATACTCATCGACATGCAAGTCGTGATTCCTATTACAAGAATATGATCAATCTCATACATCACATATATCATTCATCACATCTTCTGGCCATATCACATCACATAGCATATGCTGCAAAACAAGTTAGACGTCCTCTAATTGTTGTTGCAAGTTTTTACGTGGCTTGTATAGGTTTCTAGCAAGAACGTTTCATCGAATCCGTTCCGACTAAAGTGGGAGAGACAGACACCCGCTAGCCACCTTATGCAACTAGTGCATGTCAGTCGGTGGAACCTGTCTCACGTAAGCGTACGTGTAAGGTCGGTCCGGGCCGCTTCATCCCACAATACCGCCGAAACAAGATAAGACTAGTAGTGGCAAGAAGAATTGACAACATCTACGCCCACAACTGCTTTGTGTTCTACTCGTGCATAGTAACTACGCATAGGCCTGGCTCATGATGCCACTGTTGGGGATCGTAGCAGAATTTTAAATTTTCCTACGCATCACCAAGATCCATCTATGGAGTATACTAGCAATGAGGGGAAAGGAGTGCATCTACATACCCTTGTAGATCGCGAGCGGAAGCGTTCTAATGAACGGGGTTGATGGAGTCGTACTCGCCGTGATCCAAATCACCGATCACCGAGTGCCGAATGGACGGCACCTCCGCGTTCAACACACGTACGGAGCAGCGACGTCTCCTCCTTCTTGATCCAGCAAGGGGAAAGGAGAGGTTGATGGAGATCCAGCAGCACGACGGCGTGGTGGTGGATGTAGCGGGATCTCGGCAGGGCTTCGCCAAGCTTCTGCGAGAGGGAGAGGTGTTGCAGGGGAGGAGGGAGGCGCCAAAGGCTGTGTTGTTGCTGCCCTCCCTCCCCCCTTTATATAGGCCCCCTGGGAGGGGGGCGCCGGCCAAGAACCCATCTATGGGGGGGCGGCGGCCAAGGGGGGGAAACTTCCCCCCCAAGTCAAGTGGGGCGCCCCCCCACCCTAGGGTTTCCAACCCTAGGCGCATGGGGAGGCCCATGGGGGGCGCCCCAGCCCACTAAGGGCTGGTTCCCTTCCCACTTCAGCCCATGGGGCCCTCCGGGATAGGTGGCCCCACCCGGTGGACCCCCGGGAACCTTCTGGTGGTCCCGGTACAATACCGATAACCCCCGAAACTTTCCCGGTGGCCGAAACTGGACTTCCTATATATAATTCTTCACCTCCGGACCATTCCGGAACTCCTCGTGATGTCCGGGATCTCATCCGGGACTCCGAACAACTTTCGGGTTTCCGCATACTAATATCTCTACAACCCTAGCGTCACTGAACCTTAAGTGTGTAGACCCTACGGGTTCGGGAGACATGCAGACATGACCGAGACGCCTCTCCGGTAAATAACCAACAGCGGGATCTGGATACCCATGTTGGCTCCCACATGTTCCACGATGATCTCATCGGATGAACCACGATGTCGAGGAATCAATCAATCCCGTATACAATTCCCTTTGTTAATCGGTATGTTACTTGCCCGAGATTCGATCGTCGGTATCCCAATACCTTGTTCAATCTCGTTACCGGCAAGTCTCTTTACTCGTACCGTAATGCATGATCCCGTGACTAACTCCTTAGTCACATTGAGCTCATTATGATGATGCATCACCGAGTGGGCCCAGAGATACCTCTCCGTCACACGGAGTGACAAATGCCAGTCTCGATCCGTGCCAACCCAACAGATACTTTCGGAGATACCCGTAGTGCACCTTTATAGTCACCCAGTTACGTTGTGACGTTTGGCACACCCAAAGCACTCCTACGGCACCCGGGAGTTGCACGATCTCATGGTCTAAGGAAAAGATACTTGACATTGGAAAAGCTCTAGCAAACGAACTACACGATCTTTGAGCTATGCTTAGGATTGGGTCTTGTCCATCACATCATTCTCCTAATGATGTGATCCCGTTATCAATGACATCCAATGTCCATAGTCAGGAAACCATGACTATCTGTTGATCAACGAGCTAGTCAACTAGAGGCTTACTAGGGACACGTTGTGGTCTATGTATTCACACATGTATTACGATTTCCGGATAACACAATTATAGCATGAACAATAGACAATTATCATGAACAAAGAAATATAATAATAACCATTTATTATTGCCTCTAGGGCATATTTCCAACACGCCGCTCGTCGTCGCGCCGTCCCCGTCGCATCGCCGTCTCGCGCCGCCGCCCGTACACCGCCGCCCCCCGCTCATACACACACACATACACACACACACACAGACACACACACACATATTGTTTTTACTTATTTTCTGTTTTCTGTTGTTTAGATTAATGTTAGATAAATTACGTAGATAAGAATGTTAGAATGTTAATGTTAGATGAATTATATGGAAAAGATGTTAAATATTAATGTCAATTTTAGATGAATTAGCTACATATTAATTAGGTATATATATGAGATTTGAACTAGTTGAATTAATATAACTAGTTTATTTTTAGTAAGAAAATTTAGGTATATGAGATTATTTGAACTAGTTGAATTAATGTAACTAGTTTATTTTTAGTACATGCTTAGTTGAACTAGTTGAATTAGTAGAACTAGTTTAGTTTTAGTAAGAAAATTTAGGTATATCAGATTTGATGATCTAATTAAAATATTACTATATATATAGCTACTTTATATATTTTAGTAAGAAAATTAGTAGAACTAGTTTATTTTTAGTAAATTCTTAGTTGAATTAGTTGAATTAATAGAACTAGTTTATTTTTAGTAAGAAAATTTAGATATCTGAGATTTGATGATCTAATTGAAATATTACTATATAGAACTAGCTACTTTATTTTAGTAAGAAAATTAATAGAACAAGTTTATTTTTATTAAATGCTTAGTTGAATTAGTTGAATTAATAGAACTAGTTGAACTAATAGAAGTAGTTGAATTAGTTGAATTAATAGAACCAGTAAGTGTTTAATGTTTCACCTATATGAACATAGGAAATGTCGTCTGACGACGAAAAAGATTTCATTAAGTGCGAATTCTGTGAAGACCAGCGCGGCCTGTGCGACAGAAATTTCCTTGTTGATGATAGGCGCTTTAGCATCAAGCTGGATGAGACCTTCGAAGTGGATACAGTAAGTCACAACGACAAGTCTTTTTTCGTAATTAAGCATGACTTATATATGCTTCATTTGCTTCAACTTATAATTTTAAATTTTCACTATTCTACTAGCGCATCCCCTGCCATGCAAGATTTTTTGTCTTGGATAAGATAGGTTTCAGTGCTATGGAAACTATGGAGGTAAAGAGAGTTTACCTGAAGACCGAGCATGGTTATACTTTCAACGTCAAATTATACAATGCAGACACGTACACCTATTTTGAATGCAAAACTTGGCAAGCACTATGCAAGGCTTATGCATTTGAGCCTGATATGGTTATCACCTTTGATATTCGTCCGGAAGATGATATTGAAGGTAATAGAGACATCTGGGTCAATGTGCAGACGCCTCCAGTTCTACCATTATGTGAGTTTCTCAACCATATTTATGTCTTTGATATTGTTTATTCAAAAATAGTTGACAACTAATTTCTATTGACTGCTTATTTCCATTCAAGCAAACATGTCCGGCGCTTGGTAGACAGGACCTACTACTGTCCCGGAGCTGAACTAAACTGTGAGGAGATAAGTCATTATGTTTCATGGCTTGAGGATCTTGATGCTATTAAGAGAAATCATTTTCCTGAATTTGAAAATCTTAGTACTCAAAACGTGCGACCAATAGTGATCGTATTGAACTACGGTCACATGTATTTAGGAAAGATGGTAAGATTTTTTACTATTAGTCCTCAGTGCATCTTTTGCATACATTATTTTTCAAGCTAATCTTTCATTGCTAAGTATATTAATTACTATACGATGTTCTTCAACAGGGACTCCCGATGACAGTTGTGCCTCAGTGGATCGAGACTAAAGGTCGCATGTCAATTGTTAGCTTACGGCCAAGATATCCTACAGTGCACATGAGTACATTCAGGATTTCTGAAAGCGATGAATGCTTAATAGTGAAAGATTGGAGCAAAATTGTTAACGATCGCAGAGAAGTACTAGGGGGCGGCAATCAGAAGCGCAGCCCACGATTAGGAGACAGGTTCATCTGTATGCTCCAATATGATGAATCAGGAGAGCTATACATGTTCTATGCTATTTTACCTGAGAGAGAGCAGCATGAGTGATTTAGCTAGTTATCATGCTCTTAGTACTTGTTGGCCTCTCATGCGTGTCCGTGTTCTTCGTCCTGAACTTAATCTCAAAGAGTGATTTGCTTTTGTGGTGTTATGAACGCTTATAATATCATGACCATGTTGAACTCGATGATATCTTTGCTAGCTAGTATATACTGTTGTTGGTGATGATATGATGCAAGAGTTTTTATATTAATATGATGATGATGATGATGATGATGATGAGTTATTATATCATTTATGAAAGAAACCGCATTTTAGTTTCAACTGGATGGATCCTAGCTAAGTGATCAAGTATATGCCATATCCATATTAGTTAGATCACTAAGTGATCAAGTAATATGGATATGGCATATACTTGATCACTTAGCTAGGATCCACATGCATCCAGTCGAAACTAATCTGCGGTACTTTCACCTAATTATTTAACAACTCATTATAATGTAAAACAATCACTAAGTTAAATTGAAAACACAAAACTAAAGGAAAAATAAAAATTAAAACCAAAACACACCCAAACATTTAGTACCGGTTGGTGTTACCAACTGGTACTAATGTCCTACACGCACCCGGGCCTGGCTCGTGCCACGTGGTGGCACGTTAGCGCCGGTTCGTGCCGAACCGGTACTAAAAGGGGGGGGGGGGGCTTTAGTCTCCACTCTTTAGTGCCGGTTGCAGAACCGGCACTAAAGGCCCTTACGAACCGGCGCTAAAGCCCGGTTCTGCACTAGTGTGATAGTGCTTTTCTGTGTAAAAGGAGAAGCACAACCGTGCTTCTTGAAAAGGGAATAGCATAGCATGTGCTTTCGCGAGAAGCAAAATTGTTCTTCTTTAAAAGGGAAAAGCCCAATTGTTTTATTATGATTCCGGGTGACCTATTTTTCATTTCTTTTTATTTTTTGTTTTATTATGTTTTTTGATATTTGTTTATTTATTTTTTGTTTTTTTGGTGCAAATAGTTTCTCAAATAACATGATGGTCTAGTTTCGAAGATCTTGACACGACCAAATCCAATAGTGTAAAGGATTCGTGATTTGGACCCACAGTTCAAGAGATAAAATGTTTTGAAAAAGAAAATATATGAAAAGGTAATCTCTCCGTTTACGGCAAGCGGCGCACAAGCAGTGTGCCGCTTGTCAGCAAATATGGGGAGTGACCTTTACATGGGATACCAATTAGTGATTTCGATGTCAAATAGCCATCACCAGGGCAATATTCACATATTACGACATGTAATCTGGCCTCGCCTCTAGCGCTCCACTAAATAGGTTGGCCTACGCTGTAGCCCTTGGAGAGGTTTTGGAAGGTAATATAGATCGGTTTTAGAATCTTCCGTGTGGTTTTTCCTTTTAATTATGCATTTGTATCGGGATTTTTTTTCTTCAAATACATGCAGACTTTGACTAATACAAGACATACACTTATATACACATTTTTCTTTGGATACACATTGAACATTTTCCAAATACATGATGACCATTTTTTTCAAATGCATGTTTGAATATCTTGCTGAACAAATGTTAAACATTTTCAAATACATGCTCAACATTATTTAAAATGGTACAAAAGTGTTGTATATTTCGCCAACATATTTTTACATTATATTCACATTTTTATAAAAACTGTCACGAACATATTTTCGGATCTTGTGAACATATTTTAAATGTCACCTACAATTTTTGATGGGTATGAAACATTTTTTAAAAACTTACTTGAACAGTTTTTTAAACATTGTATACACATTTAAAGAAAATCATGAACATTTTTTCAAACTAATGAACATATTTTAAATGTCATGAAGATTTTTTCAATGTCACAAAACCTTTTTTAGAACTTTTGTGAATATTCTATTTATATTATGCATGCATTTTTGAAAAATTTCATGACAATTTTTTCAAACGAGCACATTTTTCTCACGAAAATTATTTTGAATGGTAGAAACTTTTTTAATAGATGCATGAACATTTTTTACACTGCATGAAGATTTTTAAGGCCATGTTCGCTTCACAGGATCTGTAGACCTTCCAGAGGAAGTCTAGATCTCATGGTTTTTCTTTTCCTTTAATGCGTTCGGAACAAAGAATTCTGCCACAGTCTACCAGAGGAAAGGATTGCTAAGGCCTCATTTGGTTTGGAGGATTTTCATAGAGAAAACATAGGAATAAGAATTCCGGAGGAAAATGTCCTATATATGCATTCGGTTTGTAGGAAATGCGTACAGAAATTTCGTAGGAATACTATTTCTATGTTTTTGGAGGAAACTACACATTCACTCAAAGCTCATTTTGCGCGTAGGAACGAGGCAAGTCAAATCCCTAGAATGGCAAGTGTCATCCTATCAAATTCCTATACTACTCCTAAATCCTACGTTTTAGTTTCCTCCAAACCGAACGAGCCCTAAGAGTGTGGATACCATAGGAAGCAACACATCTACCCTAACCTTTTTTCTTCGCGGAAGCCCGAGGCTGCCCACTGATAAGCTGAATAAATCATACTAGTCTAGATCAGTCATGAGAGTAGAACTGCTAGCAAGCGAATAAAAAAATTCGCATAGCTCTGGTAATGTATGGTTAGTACTAGTATGAATTCCCGGCGGCCCTTTTTTATCCGTCCAAGCGTTCCGAGCGCTTAACTACTGTTTCTTTCCTCTACTAGTCAATTGCCCGTGCGTTGCAACGGGGCATACTTATTCTGTACTCTTTCTATGAACTTTTTACAAGACCATTCAGATCGCTACTTTAATGATTTAAACGGTCTTATAAAAGTTTACAGAGGGAGTACCTTTGATTCTACATGTACTCTTTCTATACACTTTGAATTTTATTAACCTGTACCCACGCATGTAGTTGAATTATATTTCACATTGTGCTTGCCTTTGTAAAGGGTGCCTATATTTTTTTTATTATGTCACATTAAGTTTCTCCCTCTCTCTCTCTCTCTCTTGTTGCAATGTCATGATCAAACTTCATTCTCTCTTATCTCCCTCTCCATCCCTCCATCACTCTCCCGTTCCAATATCACAATCAAATTGATTTATATGTTCTCTCCCTCACTCTTTCTGCGTCGCAATGTGATCTCTTTTCTCCCCCTCTCCCTCCCCGTTCCAATATCACAACCAAATTGCATTATATGTTCTTTCCCCTTTATTTCTCTCTCCCACTGCAATCTCTCTCTCTCTCTCTCTCTCTCTCTCTCTCTCTCTCCTGATTACACCCCGATGGGACTGAGAGATGGTTCGAGGTGAAGTGGACGCCACAAGAGCTCAGATGTGGGATGGGTGGCTTGGAAGTGGAGCCCACGGTCGGTCGTAGAGTAGCTGAGAATGAGGCGCAGTGCTCGGAGGACATCACGGCGCTGCTGCTGGCGGGTGGTATGCATGTGGAAATCATGAAAATCACTGGTGTGCGGGGTGTGGCGAGCCACTGTGGAGCGCCGGTGCCAGATACTAAGTTAGAGAGCGACCTCAAGTTCCTCCGGGAGCAGCCGCTGGTGGCTGACCGTAGGTACCTGTACCTGCAAATCAAAATTATTGACTACTTGTAATAAACTGCAGCAACTATAAGTGTACCTTTTTCTGAGTTCATATACGTGCATCCTTGCATGTGCACAAGTAATCCTGGCTCTTAAAATCTACTCGCAAGCTTCTAATATTCGATCCCTGCTATTTGCCATATGCTCATACCACCTGCTGCTTAGTAGGTTGCATTTATAGGCCTCTGTTTAAGGTGCTAATCTATGGCTGCCACATACAGTCACCTTTTAGGTGGATATTAGGATTTTAACATTGTCGATTTGGTGGCCAAAGAACAAAAGGCAATCGATCAACTTCTGAACTCTTCTCATAAACATAGCCAATTCTGTATCACATTCAGAACTTGAGGCTTCTTTAATTAAGAATCACATATAGTCACGTCTGTATCACGTACCTCATGTCCTCTCTAATAGACAGACATGGTTGTATCATGTTCAGAACTTGATCCATCCTCAAGACCTCTCATAGCTATCTAACAAAGTTTGTCTAACAATTAATCGGCCAGTAGATAGAAGAACAATATATGAACAGAGTGGTAACATGCTTTTGGTTTCCTCTAACATCCCAGTGAACCGGACAGAAATCGCGAGTACTTTTCTAGCCATTGAGTAATCACTTCTCCTGGAAGCTCTTAGCGTATATATAGATAGTCCTTCACATTTTTATTGTTAAGCCCATACTAGCATCAGTTCTAGTGTGACCATATATGCATGCATGCATCCTGCATGTGCGTCTTGAAAAGAAATGCTGAATATTTTTTTGACAGTTTGTGGGCTTGTAGGGGTTACATAATCGTGCTCACAAAAAATAGTGGATTCAAAACGGAACTAGATCTTCACCTTTAGTTTCATGCTCATAAACAAGTAGTGCCGAATTAGTTTCACGATTTTTTTTCGAGAGTATGAGAAGAAGGGCACACCATGTTTTCTGTAGAAGATATAAATATAGTTAAAAGACTTGGATGACACTACAAACAGTGCTTCCGGTAAACTACCACTCCAACACCAACATCACAAAGCTCATACTCTCACGAAACCTTCGAAACACACAGCATCAGCACTCTTCCATGTGCTTAACTCCTCAAATATATTGTCACATTAAGCTCCATGGATGTTGTATCCTCTAATGCATGAGTGTCGTGGCCCGGGGTGTGGCTGCTTCTTCCTCTTTGGCATGTTGCCGCCACTAGTGGTGCCTCGGCTTTGGATTCTTGGGCGTGCCTGGTGTGGTATCCTGGTGTGTCCTTCGCTAGTGTTGCCCTTCGGCAGTGCCAATGGACAGTACTGTAGAAATTGTGGAAGCGTCTCAACTCCCGTAACATGGGAGCCCGCTTGGTTTATATTGATTAGGCGAGGCCAGCTCTCGCAGAGGCATACAGGATGCGGTTTAAACAAAACCAGAGATATACATGGAGAGATAGAGGAGAATAAAAGGATAACAAGCTAACAACCTAGATTCTCCTAACTACTCTAACATGATAATGATAATGCACGGTATATGCGTGATATATGTTTAACACTCCCCCATAATCACAACTATGACAAGTTGAGATTACGTTTAAACTCATGAAAGCTTTTAGCTGGCAATGCCTTGGTGAATCCATCTGCAAGCTGATTTTTGGATGGTATAAATCTGATCTCAAGCTGTTTGTTAGCAACACGTTCTCTCACAAAATGAAAGTCTATTTCAATGTGCTTTGTCCTAGCATGAAAAACTGGATTTGCAGACAAATATGTGGCACCAAGATTATCACACCATAAGCACGGAGGCTGAGTCTGAATCACTCCAAGTTCTCTGAGCATGGATTGAACCCAAATGATTTCTGCCGTTGCATTTGCTAGTGCTTTATATTCTGCTTCTGTACTTGACCTGGAAACAGTGGCTTGCTTTCTTGCACACCATGATATTAAGTTGGATCCATGAAAAATAGCAAAACCATCTGTTGATCTTCTGTCATCCAAACAACCAGCCCAGTCTGCATCTGAGAATGCACTCACAAGTGTTGAACATGACTTGCTGAGTGTGAGACCCAAGTGTATAGTGTTGCTTATATACCTGAGAATTCGTTTTGCAGCTGTCCAGTGGGTTGTGGTAGGTGCATGAAGATACTGGCACACCTTATTGACTGCAAAAGAAATGTCAGGTCGAGTAAGAGTCAAGTACTGAAGTCCACCAACTAGACTTCTTTAACCAGTGATGTCCTCTTGATGCAACGGCTCTCCTTCTGTCAAGGACAAGGGTTCTGAACTAGACAAGGGTGTTGGTGAAGATTTACAATTCTGCATACCAATTCTACTTAGCAGTTCAGTGGCATACTTTGCTTGAGATAGATGAATACCATTGCTATGTTTCTTGACTTCAATACCCAAGAAGAAATGCAGATCTCCCAAGTCCTTGAGAGCAAATTCAGAGCCTAAGTCCTTAAGCAGTGCTGTCACGGCTCCATCAGAAGAGCTAGTGACAATGATATCATCAACATATATTAAAACAAATATGGATGTTTTATGCTTGTTATAGATGAACAAGGAGGTGTCAGATTTTGATGGAACAAAGCCAAGTGACTGGAGTTTCATACTTAACCGTGAATACCATGCTCTGGGCGCCTGCTTCAAACCATACAGGGCTTTATCAAGCTTGCAGACATATGATGGTGTATTTTTATCTTCAAACCCAGGAGGTTGTTTCATGTACACTTCCTCTTCCAAAACACCATGAAGGAACCAAGGTTTTAAATTGCCGGCTATTGCGGCGCTATTTGCCGGCCATAGCGGCTAGAAAAGCTGGGGGCAACGCAATGCCATTTTTTGCGCTACAGTAACTGAACCGCAAAAGGCCGCAATTAGCCGGTTGTAGCCGCTATTTCCTGGATAAGATTGCGCCACTATACGAGTTTGGGCCACCAGGGAGTACGCTCAGTACGGGAATTCTGGGCCTTTTCAAAATCACCGCACAGAGGCCCAAAAGAGGGCTACAAATGAGCCGAGCGCTAACCCTAACAAGCAAAACATCCGCTCCGCTTCCCCGATCTATATCACTGGCGATGGCGGCACGGCGGTGAGCCTGCAACACGGATGCGAAGAAGAACTGCAGGACCATGTCTCAGCCGGAGTCAGGGATTCAGGGAGGCAAGTTTCCTAGTCTGTCCTTCCATTAGTTCATCTTCTATTATCTCAGATACTATCTCTTCTACTCACATATGTAGATAGATTGTTCCAAGTAGAGGGAACGTAAGTTTATCTTCCAATAGAAGAGAAACATATTCTATGTTTTACGTTCTGCAATCTAACAAGTTTATGTTCCATCTCCCTTATCAATCTGAAAGCTAACAAGTAGCCAGTTATTATTTTCAGTAGGTTATACGTTGTAGGTAGATTATCAATCAAATAAACCGTGGCAAATCTCCTATGCTTTAACAACAATTTACAATGTTAGATGTTTCTGAATCCAAGTAATTAATTGTGGCATATATCATCTGCTTCTTCCTTAATTAGGATAGATTAATTATCAATCAAATAGGTCATCTGTAGCACTGTAGGTTAATGAAATTATTTTGTACTTTTTCTATAGGTGATTCGGTAACCCAAACACAAGCAAGGCAAGCAGTAACGTCCGATGACCCTGCATATGCGTACTGTTTTGCCCCAGATGTGAACAAGAAGTACCATTTGCAGTGCAATTTTTGTGACAAGCTATTGAAAGGTGGAATTACTAGAATGAAGTACCATCTTGCTTGCATTACTGGCTTCAATGCTATTAAATGTAAGAAGGTTCCAGCTGATGTGAAGGAAGAGATTATTGCTTTTCTTACGAAGAAGAGTGGTGACAAGCAAAAGAAGAAGGATGAAGTGCAAAGGGTTCGATCTGCAATTAATATAGAGAACTCAGATGATGAAAGGGGTAGTGGGGATGATTCTAACTTTGAGAGGAATGATGTTGTGTTGCTGAAGTCAACAAGAGGCAGTGGGACGAGTAACTCTGGAGCTGTGGTAGGTAGTGACAGTGCCACTATTGATAAGTTTTACAAGAAAACATCTATAGAAGAGTCTGTTCGCAATAATCAAAGGGGATTCAACGTTAGCCAGAAGGTCCAATCAAAGTTGTCAACTATGAAAAGAGAAGAGAAAAGGGACAAAGTTTGTGAGTATATTTGCCAGCTTTTGTATGAAACTAGCATTCCTCACAACACTGTCACCCTCCCTAGCTTTGCTCATATGCTTGATTCCATCGGACAGTTTGGCAAGGACTTGAGAGGGCCTAGTCCATATGAGATGACTGGACCATTTTTGCAGAAGAGGAAACAGAAGGTGCTGGATGGATTCAAGAATCATAAGGAATCATGGGAGCTCACAGGTTGCACGATTATGACTGATGCATGGAAAGATAAGAAGGGCGGGGGAGTTATGAATTTAGTTGTGCACAATGCTCATGGTGTTTGCTTCATTGATTCGGTGGACTGCTCCGGTCACAGAAAAGATGTCAAATACATATTTGACTTGGTTGACAAATGCATATAAGAAATAGGTGAAGAAAATGTTGTGCAAGTGGTGACTGATAATGCTAGTGTGAATGTATCAGCAGCTAGTATGCTAACAGCAAAGAGACCATCCATATTTTGGAATGGATGTGTTGCTCACTGCCTAGATCTCATGCTGGAGGATCTTGGGAAGCTTGGACCAGTTGCAAAAACTATTTCATGTGCAAGAGAAGTGACTAGCTTCTTGTATGCTCATACAAGGGTATTGGATTTGATGCGGAAATTTCTTGGGAAGGACTTGGTTCGCTCTGGTGTTACTCGGTTTGCCACTGCTTACTTAAATTTGAAAAGTTTGCTAGACAACAAGAAGGAGTTGACAAGGCTCTTCAGATCAGATGAGATGAATGAACTAGGTTCATACTTGACAAAGGCAAAGGGGAAAAAAGCACTCAAAGTGGTGTGATCTGAAGTTTTTTGGAAACATGTTGACATGGCTGTTAATTTCTTCGAGCCAATGGCTAATGTGCTTCGCAGAATGGACAGTGATGTTCCTGCAATGGGATTCTTCCATGGATTAATGCTTGATGCAAAGAAACATATTGTTGTGATGTTTGATAATGATGAGAGCAAGTACAAAGTTGCTTGGGACATCATTGATAAAAGGTGGGACAGCAAGCTCAAGACTCCTCTCCACTTGGCTGGCTACTATTTGAATCCTCACTATTATTACCCAAACAAGTCAGAGATTGAGAATGATGGATCATTTAGAGCTGCTGTTATTACATGCATTTGCAAGATGATTGAGGACGAAGAAACCCAAGACACTGTAATTGAAGAACTCAACATGTATCACGATCAGCAAGGATCTTTAGGCCATGAGATTGCTATAAGGCAAAGGAGAAACAAGAATTTTAATCCAGGTTAGTTATTGTAGCTAATATGATTGATGAATAAAATGCTTCTGTTTCCATTTCTTTAACTATTAACTTGTATAATGTGCAGCAAAATGGTGGCTGAACCATGGCACCAGCACACCAAAGTTGAGAACTTTGGCATCTAGGATTCTTAATTTGACATGTAGCTCATCAGCTTGTGAGAGGAACTGGTCAGCTTTCGAAGAGGTAACAAATTATATGTTTGTAGTTTATACAATTGGGTTTTCTGTTTTCTACATTTTTTATAAGTATTTAATTTTTATGAACTTTTAGGTTCATACAAAGAAGCGCAATAGGCTGCTGCATGACAGGATGAGGTTTCTTGTGTTTGTGAAATTCAACTCTAAACTATGGAACAAGAGAGAGAACAAAAACAGAGATCCCATAGAGAAAGAAGTAGATGATGTTCTTGCTGATTATGAAAATGAGTTCATCACCGGGAAAGAACCAACTGCAGAAGCTGATGAAGAACAAGAGAAAGCTCATGAAGATGCATCGGAAGAGGCACCAAACAGGGCATCATCATCACAGGGACAAGCCAAAAGGAAGAGGAGTTCTCGTCCTAGGAAGAAAATCAAGACCGTGAGCCTGCAGTCCTTGATGGCTATGCGTGTTGAAACAATGCCGCAAGTTGCTTCTTCTTCTGAATCGGAGTCTGATAAGTCTCCTTCAGATTCTGGAGAAGAATAGAAGAGAATGCATCACTACCTTTATGGATTATTTATCTGCAAAACTTACTAGCAGTCCGTGTCCAGTGTCGAACTATTTTCTTTGTCGCTTGAGACGGTCCAATGTCTACCGAACTATTTGCTTTGTCGCTTGAGACGATTGCTGAATGTTGGCTTAATGGATGATCTTATGGTTCAGTTATTATGTTCCTGTTTGTCTCAACTATTTAATCGATGCTGAATTTCTATAGTTCGACATGTATCTTGCACTTATTTTCGAAATTCTTGCATGTATTCTGCAAAACCGCTATTTGGCATAGCGGCAGCTATTGCTGGCAATAGCTGCTCATTGCTGCCGCTAGTGGGTGCCGCTTTTTTCAATAGCCGGCAATTTTAAACATTGGAAGGAACGCGTTCTGGACATCTAGCTGCCTCAGACTCCATCCCCTGGACACGGCTATTGATAACACAAGACGGATTGTTGCAGCTCTAACAATAGGACTAAACGTGTCCTCATAATCTATGCCATACCTTTGCTTGAACCCCTTTGTTACGAGTCTTGCCTTGTATCTGTCTATGGTACCATCAGACTTTTTCTTGATTCTATAGACCCACTTACAATCAATTATATTTCTGCCTGGTCGGGGAGGCACTAGGTGCCATGTTTTATTTTTGCGCAATGCCATGATTTCATATTCCATGGCTGCCTTCCACCTCAGATCATCAAGCGCTGTCATTAAACTGTTAGGCTCACCATTTGTGCAAGACATACCAATCTTAGAGAAATTTTTGTAATTTAAGCGAGTAGTGATTCCCCTCTGTAGTCTTGTACGCGGCGCCACAGGAGACGACACAGGAGGCAGAGCCACATGAGATCAATCATCTGTGTCAGGTGCTGGCGAATCGAATCCCGAGGAGGATTCTGTCGCACCTGCTGGCGACCGCGACCGAGGCGAGGTGGCAGGCCCGGGCGAGTCTGGCGCATGCGGCCAATCGGAGGTGGCGGGCCCCGAAGAATCCGGCGCGGGCCAATCAGGCGAGCGAGGCTCAACCGCGCGAGTGACCTCCCGCCACGCGTCATCAGCCGGTTGGTGCACGGCGACGACGTCACTTTCTCGACCGCGCGCACGCTCGAGGCGCTCGGGGCCCGAGGCGCGACCAGGTGTTGTCCGCCCGGATCCCGGAGGGGGTGTTGCCTCCTGCCGTGGAGATCCCGAGGCAGATCCTCCTCGGTGCGCGTCCGTGTCTCCAGCCGGGGGGTACATGAAATCTTGCCCGTTTTGACTCGGATTTTCGCCATCTGAACTTAATTCTGCAGCAGTAATCTCAGGCATAATATGATGATTAGGTGCAAGTTGATTAGTACTATTATTCTCTCCCCCATGATCAACGCCGAATAAAGTGGAGGGAAAGAGAAGGATTTCTTTGCGAAGTAATGCGCCGGCATTTGGGTGAAGCTTGGCAAAGGGAAAAACTGTTTCATCAAAGACTACATCTCGAGAGATATACACACGTCCCGTGGCTATGTCAAGACACTTGACGCCTTTGTGTTGTGCACTGTAGCCTATAAAAACACATTGTGTCAAACGAAACATGAGCTTTCTGTTATTATAGGGACGGAGGTTTGGCCAACATGCGCAGCCAAACACTCAAAGATGTGAATAGTCGGGTTTGATGTGAAGTAGACGTTCGCTGGGTGTTTCATGATTAATGACACGGCTAGGTAGAATATTTATGAGGTGTACTGCTGTGAGGAAAGCATCATCCCAAAACTTTAGTGGCATAGAAGCGGCAGCAAGAAGGGAGAGGCCGATGTCAACAACGTGCCTGTGCTTGCGCTCCGCTGAACCGTTTTATTGGTGAGCGTGAGGGCAAGAAACATGATGAGAGATTCCTATCCGTTGGAAAAAGGAGTTGAGGTTTTCATACTCACCTCCCCAATCCGACTGCATAGCAAGTATTTTGCAATCAAATTGTCGTTCTACAAGAGCCTGGAAGTTGAGAAAGACTTGAAACACGTCGGAGCGTTTTTTAAGAAGATATATCTAGGTATACTTGCTAAAATCATCAATGAAACTCACGTAATAGGTGTCGCGGCCAACAGAGTAGGGGGGCGGTCCCCATACATCTGAAAACACAAGTTGCAAGGGTTTTGTGGACACTCTGGTAGATATAGGATATGGTAACTGGTGGCTTTTTGCTCTTTGGCAAGAGTCACAAATAGTTTCACGATCATGCTCATCAACAAATGCGAGCTTATTTTTGCTAAGAATCTGATAAACAATGGGAAAAGATGGGTGGCCTAAACGATTATGCCATCGTTCTGAAGACACTTTGAAGACTCCATAGGCTTGCTTATTGAACTTGGAAATTTTGGGGATCAGTGGGTAGAGGCCTTGCACACATCTACCGCGATAAAGCACTCTCCTCGTGACCTGATCCTTGATCAAAAAGAAGAAGGGGTGAAACTCTATAAAAACACCATTATCAAGAGTAATGCGATGTACTGACAAAAGATTTTTGGAAGCATTGGGAATGTGAAGCACATCATCTACAAGAATATCACGGTGTGGGGTTTGAATAATAGACTCTCCAACATGACTTATCATCATACCTGGACCATTTTCGGCGGTGTGAACTTGATCTTGGCCGTGATACTTCTCGTGCATGGTCATCTTCTCAAGCTCAGAGGTGATGTTCTCATTTGAGCCGGAGTTAAGATACCAATTGGAATCGACTCCGTATGAGGCATCTGCCGCAGCTGCAACACGCCTCCTTCTAGAATTATCCTCTGCATAGCGCCACTTACATTCTTTTGCAATATGGTTAGTTTTCTTGCAGATCTGGCATTTGTTTTCATACTCCTCATACCCGGCGAAGCGGCCACCTTGGTTGTTGTTGTAGTAGTGGCGCGGAGGGCCGTTGTTGTTGTAGTAGCCCCCGCCGCCGCCGCCACGGTGGCCACTGCCTTGGCCACCGCCGTTGCCGTGGTTGTTGTAGCCGCCGCTGCCCATGCCAGGGTAGCCGCTGCTAGGGTTTTGGCTGCCGCCATCAGAGTAGCCGCCGCCACGACCACCTTGCTTCTGGTTGCGGTAGCCGCCTCTGCCACCACCGGAGCGACCCCTGGAGGCGGCGTTCGCCGATGACTTGAAGCCACCAGCGCCGTTGAACATCTCAGCGTGTTGATCGAAGTTTGCCACCATCGAGAAGAGCGCGTCGACGGTGATGGGCTCGGTGCGGACGTCGAGTGCAGAGATGATGGGCTGATACTACATATCAAGCCCGATGACGATGAAGGAGATGAGTTCGTCCTCCCCGATCGGTTTGCCCGCCGCCGCAAGCTCGTCGGAGAGGGCACGCATCTGCCCGAAGTAGGTGGAGGCCGACTGTGATCCCTTCTGGGCGTTCGTGAGGGCCGATCTGATGTTATTGACACGAGACAGGGAAACTGCAGAAAACATGTTTGCTAACGCTGTCCAGATCGCATGTGATGATTCAAGCGAGGCCACTTGAACAAGCACCTCCTTGGACAGATTTCGGAGAAGATATGCTACGATTTGCTGATCTTGAACTAGCCAGGGGTTATGAGCATGGTTGGAAACTACCTGATCCTTGCCATCTTTATCTTTGCTAATGATTGTTTTGGGAGGCTCCTCTATAGTCTGATCTATATAGCCAAACAGGCCGGCGCCCAATATCTGGGATCGTGCTTGGGCTTGCCAGAGAACATAGTTCGTCCGGCTAAGGGGTTCTGATGTGTTGTAGTTGAGGCCAGAAGAGCTGACTGCGGAGGAGGAGGACATGGTTGTGGCGTGGTTGATTTTGGGAAGGGAATAGATGGAGGAAGATGAGCTAGATGCTATGGAAGAGGCCTACTCTGTATACCATGTAGAAATTGTGGAAGCGTCTCAACTCCCGTAACATGGGAGCCCGCGTGGTTTATATTGATTAGGCGAGGCCAGCTCTCGCAGAGGCATACAGGATGCGGTTTAAACAAAACCAGAGATATACATGGAGAGATAGAGGAGAATAAAAGGATAACAAGCTAACAACCTAGATTCTCCTAACTACTCTAACATGATAATGATAATGCATGGTATATGCGTGATATATGTTTAACAAATACGACCTCGGCTATGTTGTCCCCTACAAGTGCTCTCGTGGTGCTTCACACAACGGTGAGTGCGCGTGTTTATCAAGCTATCCGGGTGTGCACATGGCTCTGTGACGCCGTTCAAATTAGCGAACGGCATCATTGTTGTGTTGTAACCTCGGCAACAAGTGGCTCTTCACCTTCACACGTGGTGGGTTTCTTGTTGCCCTTTGGTTGCGCCAATAGCCTTCAGGTATCATGGATTGGTCTCCCTTAATTGGAGCTCTTCGTCGACGATGGTGGTGCTTCTAATGCAATGCTGCTCAGTTGGTTTTGTCACGGTCTTTTTGCAGTGGTTGCTAAGACTACATCACGAACGACATTACGAGGCATTCTAAAACGCCTATGTAGGACGCAAAAATGCCTCTGAATGTTTTTATTAGTGTTTCCCAAAAATGCTAGAATTGGTCGCGAAGGGAAAGGCCAATCGAGGCATTTTTCTATAACGCCTGCAAGATCTGGCATTTCCAGATTCGCCAGAACCATTGTTCTCGGGCGTTTTCTTAAATTGCCACTAAAGCTTCAGACGGAGATCCTTTTTTCTCTGCTATGGGATAAAAATACAGTTCCCCGTCCTGCGCACCCGTTGCCTGCAACACGCACACACCCCGTCCATGTATATAATTAACTGTGCATGTACGCCTACTCGCGCCCTAACCCTTGAATACAATGTAATAGCGAGAGAGCGTTCACCTGTTAATCTGCTTTCTGAAATGCCTCCATAGCTGCGTCAATCCGAGGCGTTTTCCAAAAATGCCACCAAAGCTGCATCAATCCGAGGCGTTTTCCTAAAACGCCACCTTAAAGCACGCTTTTGAGGCGTTTACAGGATGCCCTTACAAAAACGCCTCCAATTGACTACTGTGGTGTAGAGTAATGGTGTCATGTGGTTGGTGGTTGTGGTGTATTATGGGCTATGTGTCACCTTCCGATGGTGTTCTTGCATTGTCTCAGCGGTGCGATGGCACAATGGTTCCCTTCGTGACTTGCTTGTATGGATGCTCTCAGTGTCTCATGTGTGTATGCGTGTGGGCGTGTGTGGTTGTATGCGCAGGTATTTTGTTGTTGTGTCTCTTCTATTGTATTATGTTCGTGTACTCTAATTCATTTGAACCTATCTTATATGAAGCCGTGGAGCTTCTTGGCAAAATCAAATGAAAACATTCAGAGCTCCCCAGTACCATTTAAAAAAATAACTATTGAAAGGGACCACATGAGCGTTTGCCCCTTCCTCCACCAGCGCCTTCAGACCCTTCTCACCGGCGCCGTGCTTGCCTACAAGGAAGCAGCATGTGGACGTAGAGCAGGCTGTGAGGTTTGATGGCCAGAGTTAGCTCCTCAAGCTGCAATGCAAGATCGATAGACAAAGCTACCTAGCACGCTGAGATTCTGTTAGAATTAAACACGACTACTGTCCATTCCATGCATGTGTACATGTAGGTTTCAAAACGAATCAATGAGTAGGACGCAAGTTGGATAGGTCTGCTAGTATATATACTCATATATGTAGCTAGGGCTGGAATTCGAGTCGAGTCGCGCCAGCTCGGCTCGACTCGCTAGAGCTCGTTTCCTTAACAAGTTAGCTCGACTCGACTCGTTACTATAAAGAGCTCAAACCAAGATTGGCTCGACTCGTATAACTCGCGAGCTGGCTCGTTTAGCTTGTTAAGCTCGTGAAAGATATAAACATAAAGTCCTCAAATATGATAAAAATGATTATGTATATATTAAACATATATATCACTAAACAATTGTATTTTTCTTGTAACGCATGAGTCTCCTAGGCGGCTGGGCCTTCAAGGTCTGGGACTTGTGTTGTGCGCCTGGGACGTAGGGTGCTGAGTGGGTGATCTTTCTTTGTATTGGGAGTGGTTGATCTATTGTATCGAGCCTAACGAGTTACACGAGTACTCGTGAGATTGACTCGTTTAACTTGATCTATAAACGATCTTAAACTAAAGCTCGGCTCGACTCGTTATTCTTCGAGTTCGATTCGAGCCGAGTCACGAGCTACTTCTTTAACCCGTGAGCTTCGAGTTTTTTTTCCAGCCCTATATGTAGCCCCATGTGAACAACCGTGAGTTGAAGTAGCAAAATAAAAATACATCAGGTACGATACCTTGAACCTTGTATTCGTGTGTGTGCTTGCGTTGTGTTTCTAGCTGGTTTTAGTTGTGTACATGTGTGTGCTTTATCAATTCAACATGAGCACTGCCAGCCAAAATTTGCACGACGGGCTATATCGCACCAGCGATGGACATGTCTAAACAGAAGGAGGCGGCTGGATTAACGATCGTGCAAGTGTCGTTCACCAAAAGTCATCCTGAAGTACTCGGCCGTCCAGGGAAGCTACTTTAGACCATCATTTCCTTGGACCCCGACGGGGTCCAGCATAACACACTCTCCCGGCAAGATGATCTGGAGCTGCTGGGCCATGGCGAAGACGAGATCATGATGCTTTGCTTTTGGTTTCCTCTAATATTCCAGCGAACTAAATTCAAATCTAAGTACTTCTGTAATCATTAAGTAACCATCGATCCAGTGAGAAAGTCTGAATCACTGGCAAGAACCTCCAGCTTATATATAGATAGGGAGATAGATCATGCATTGCTAGGCCCCTTCACAATTTTATTGTCAAGCCAATACACATCAGTGTGACCATGTATGCATGCATCCTGCATGCGAGCTTGCAAAGAAATGCTCAATTGGCGGGTTGCGTGGGCTTCTAGTGGTTAATTAGGAGCTTCATCAGTTTTAAGAAGGGTCGGTAACTATGTATGGTCCTAGTTTTCACACGTGTCGTTGAGAACATTTTTCAGACTTAGGGAAGTTGTCATCCACATGGGTGTCAAATCGGCATCTAACAACTGCCGGAGCCAAATCAAAATGGTTAATTATCCTTTTGCCCTTAGTGATGTTCATGTGCTCAGTTTTGCCCTCAGATTCGAATTGTGCTCAATTTTGCCACTAGTCCATGCACAACTACTATGACGAGGCCAAACGGCCAGATTTGAGTCCATTCCGTCCGCTGGCGTTAGTGGTTGTGGGTCTGGAGCTTACACGTGGGACCGCGTGGACGTGGGTCCGGAGCTGACATGTAGGCCCGTGCAACTAAATCCCCAAATCATTCGTAGGATTCTAGCCCACTCTGCCCATCCGCCGCCCTGCCGTCCAGCGCCACCGCCGCCACTTGCGCCGCAGCCAGCACCTGCCCCGCCACCAGCTGCACGGCCTGCTCCGCCGCTACCGTCCTGCGCCGACGCTCCACCGCTACCTGCAACGCCGGCCACCTTCCTACGACGCCACGGGGTGGGGCGCCCGCCACCTGCTCGACCTGCGGCGCGGCCTCCTTCCGTGCGCCCGGCCGGAGCGCTCAAAGGTGGGGGGCTGCTGGAGCTGTTTGAACTAGGAGGAAGAACCCCAGGGCGAAATGGCGAGCAGCGGTGACCCCTGTGTATTTGGCGAGGCAGGCATCGGGCCGGAGATCCGCCGCGTCCACGACTGGGTTCCCGAGGGGTAAGTCATGCATCATGTTTAGATTGAGCTTAGTTGTGCATTTGAAAAGTCGATTCGAGTAGGTTTGCCCAATTAGTGTGCTAATTGCGTCTCTGTTTTTCATCGGTTAGGATGGAGTTGCGGTTTGCTTTCTTGGTGCACATTAGAAGGGACCGGTACATGTTCGATGCAAAGGATAAGAAGAAATACCAAGGAGGTTTCGATTATCGGTTGCCGATGGCTAGTAATTGGAGTTTCAGACAATTTGGGGAGGTAATTTGTAGCCAATATCCTTGTGGTTTGCTTAATGAAGTGGTATACAAATACTATGATGGGGAAAAGAAATGGGTGACAGTTAGTAATGATGAAGAGCTGGCTACCATGTTTGCTAGGCATAAAGAGAAAGATAATTTTCATGTGAGGCTGCAAATGGATGTGCTTGAGCAGGCATTTGGACCTAGGATGGCGGGTGCAAAATCTCGGGGAGAACCAAGTCGTCGTAATGGCATCTCTAGCCAGAACAGTTCAATTGATGCACGGTGACGTGGTGGCTCGACAAGTGTGGGCAACGGCGGTAGGGTCCCCCTTGAAGTGGAGCCTGATGACTACAATTCTGGGGTTGATGAAGAGAAGCTATATTCTGATGTTATTCGGAATTTACGACGGGCACCTCGGGCTGAAAAACAAGATGAGGCTCACAATGCAGTCCGTGTGGATGATGACGCGGTGGGTGAGGACGAAGACCTTGCAGGTGTTAAATGGGACCCTTTGAACCCTCATATGGAAGAATGTGCCATTTTTGCATCCATGACTGAGTGTAGAAATGCACTTGTGACATACTGCATCAAGGTAGAACGTACTTTCAAAGTTGACAAGAGCGATCAAATGCGTTACAGAGTGCACTGTCCGACTGAGGGTTGTCCATGGAGGCTGCTCGCATCTAAAATGCGAAATAGCACTAATGTTCAGGTCAAAGTGAACCCTTTTAAGCACACGTGCCAGGAATCAACCCTTAGGAAGGATACAATCAGTAGAGCCAAGTCAAGATGGGTGGCAAAAGAAGTAAAGAAGTGGGTGAAAGAAAACCAGCAAGTGGGTCCAAAGGAATTGCAGAAGAACATCAAAGATAAGTTCAAGATAGATTTACCATACATGAGGTTGTTCAATGGTAAACAACATGCTATGGATTCTATTTATGGTAACTGGCAGGAAATTTTTCAATTGTTGTATTCATTCAAAGGTGAAGTGGAGAGGACAAGCCCAGGTAGTATTATAGATATTGATCACCACACCGTCGAGTACACATTCAGGGGAGTGATAAAGACCAAGGAATGCTTTAGGAGGGTTTTTGTCTGCTTTGAGGCTTGTCGCTGGGGTTTTTTGGCAGGCTGGAGGCCTTATTTGGCTATTGATGCCACTTTTCTCACAGGGAGGTTTAAAGGACAGTTAGTAGCAGCTTGTGCAGTTGATGCACATAGTTTTGTGTTTCCAGTTGCCTACGGTGTGCTGGAGACAGAGTCTGAGGAGAGCTGGACTTGGTTTTTGCATAATCTGCGTCGGGCTATTGCACATCCCAATGGGTTGGTCATTCATACAGATGCCTGCAAAGGTTTAGAAGTGGCCATGGACAATGTGTTCCCTGGAGTAGAGCATAGGGAATGCATGCGTCATCTTGCTGCAAATTTCATGAAGAAATTCAAAGGAAAGGTTTATACCGATAATTTTTGGCCAGCATCTTTGACTTGCAGTGTGAAGAAGCATAACTAGCACTTGAGGCAGTTATACATGAATCCCAAAGTGAAAGAATACTTGGAAACACGCCACTCCAAGTTATGGGCCAGAAGCCAATTCATTGAACTGAGCAAAGTTGACCATGTGCACAATAATCTAGCAGAGTCTTTCAACTCAACGATCCAGAAACTAAAGGATAATTATATGGTGGATTTGCTTGACAGGATAAGGATAGAATACATGCAGAAATTTCATTATCGTGCAGGAATAGCCGAGGCAAAATTCATGGGCCACATTATCATCCCTGCCGTGATGAATGAACTGAAGCAGAAAACAATAGGCTTGGAAATGAACATGACTCTTTGCTCGGGTACCACAACAGAGATATCATATTTGGATAAAGAGAAGAGGGAATGGAGATATCCAGTGGATTTAGAAGCTAGAACTTGCAGTTGTAGGCAATGGCAGATAACTGGGTTGTC
Organism: Triticum aestivum; assembly: GCF_018294505.1. Taxonomy (NCBI): domain Eukaryota; kingdom Viridiplantae; phylum Streptophyta; class Magnoliopsida; order Poales; family Poaceae; genus Triticum; species Triticum aestivum. The sequence continues at coordinate 13,140,446 of NC_057811.1, forward strand.
ATGCATTCATGCCTTGTTTTTCATCACTTCTCTCCCAGGTCTAGCAGGGAACATACAGCAGTATGTGCATGATTACTAATCGGTTGCAAGGTTCAAAGCCACATATGCTTATGCCTTGCCTGCTATGAAGGGAAAGCAACAATGGGACATGGTGGACCTTGGATTCAAGCTTTGCACTCCAGTTCTGAAGAGAGCAGCAGCTAGACCAAGGAAGAGTCGAATCAGACCTCGCAGCGAAGGAGCTAGACTTGGAGCAAGGAAGCGTAAGTGCACAAGATGTGGTGCACAAGCGTTCGGAGTTTCGATGAAGGCTTCGATGAAAATGTTGGTCAGCTGTCGGTTGCCTCAACAGATGATGAAAATGATGGTCAACAGCCGGTTGCATCAGATGAGGATTTTGACGAGGTTCCAAATGATGATGGTCAACAGCCGCATGATTTTGACGATGATCCAAAATATCCTCCAAATAATGATTCAAGTGAGGCTCCAAATGGTGATCGAAGTGAGGCTCAAAATGGTGATCATGGTGATCCAAGTGAGGCTCCAAATGATGATCCAAGTGAGGCTCCAAATGGTGACCAACCTTCTGTTGTTGTGAGTTCTGCTAGGTATGTAAATCTTGTAAGGGTCAAATACTACTATACATTTATCACTTGACATGATCTCATTACCCTTTATGTTTTGCACAGCTCTATGGTAGGTTTGAAGAAGACGCGCAAGGTACCGACAACCAAGAGGAGAAGAGAAGAAGCAATGAGCACAAGGTGCACGAGGAGCAAAGTGATGGCAACAAGCTCAAGGAACAGACAGAAGCCCCAACGCTATTTATGAATAATTATGAAACATTATGAATAACGTTGTATTTCTTTTGGATGATGTTGGACCTATGTTTGAATGATGTTGGACCTATGAATAATGTTGTATTTCTATTTTTGATTTTTTTGAATTTTGTTTTGCTCATTTGAATTCTGGTCAAACCTAACTTTGACCAAGATTTAAACAAGTCTAAAACATCAAAATGAAAAACTAAGCCTGGATCCTTCTTAGTCAATCCAAAATGAATCTGTGGTGAGGTTGTTGAAATTTTCATGAAAAATGTGCTAAAAAGAGCGGTCCAAAGGTAGGGTAAACGGCCTCATTTCTAAGCAAGGTTTTTTTCGACCTTCTCTAAATCAGCGAAATAACTTTCCTACACATATATTCTATATATACAGACTATGTGCGCTGGTTTTTCCATTTTTTGATTTTGTTTAATTTGTTTTGCTCATTTGAATTCTGGTCAAACTTAATTTTGACCAAGATTTAAACAAGTCTAAAACATCAAAATGAAAAACTAAGCCTGGATCCTTCTTAGTCACTCCAAAATGAAGCTGTGGTGAGTTTTTTGAAATTTTCATGTTCATTTCCCCAAAACACTTGTCTTCACTTCATACAAGAGAGTTTGAGATACTCGAGATATCACATAATACACATGAACTTATCGTTTAAATGTATGTAAACCTTGTTTATCAACTTAAATCGTTAGTATATGACATAAGAAGACTATGTGCGCAGGTTTTTCATTTTTCTGATTTTTATTTAATTTATTATGCTCATTTGAAATCTGGTCAAACATAGCTTTGACTGCTCCAAACCCCTCCCAAACCCCGCTAACCCTAGCACTGAACCAGGACCGTCCATCTAACCCTAGCGGCAATCAAGGGCCGTCGATCTAACCCTTCTAGAAGGAATCTGCGGGGTGGAGGGGGGCGATCCGAGAGATGCAATCTAATTGGGTGGGAGATTGTTCTTTTAACAAATACCGGGCGCGCTGGATGGACCGTTGCGCCGTCTCGTTGTCTGGGCCTGAGACCGCAGTAAATAGCCCGTCTCAGCCTTTCCAGACCTGCATGCATGGGAAGGGCGGCGACGTGGGTTTGCATGCGCGGGAGGCGGACGTGCATGCATGCGAGCGAGGCGGGCGAGGCGCGCTAGGCTAGCGAGGCGAGCTAGGTGGCCATGCACATATTGATTCAGAGTTAGGCCATTACGGCAGTGGTTCAGATTACGGCAGCGAGTCAGATACATGGGCCCGGTCAAAGAGCTTCGCTATGTAGTGATTCAGATGCACGCACGCGCCCCATGCATCGTTTTCGTGCAAAAATTAAAGGGTGCAAAACGTAATGGATACGCACACACGTCCGGATTCACACACGCACCGTTCTCATCCTTTCTCTCTTCCTCTCTCATCCACAGGCCTATAAATGGGGTGCCTCTCTTCCTCTCCCACCCACAAGCCAGATCTGATCCATTCTCTCCAACTTCAAACACCCAAGCGACCGAGCCCTCTCCAAGCGACCAAGTGAAGATGCAGTTCAACGGGCCGACCTTCCGTCCGCCTGTCGTGCCGGAGCTGCGCTACCCACCGGGCGTGCTCGTGGAGAGGGAGCTCCGTGTGTGGGCGATTTCAAGGTGGAGGGGTCCCGTCGAACTCACTCGCGCCTTCCTCAGAGCCGGCTATGCCCACCTCCCACGGGGCTCGTCTAGGATGTTCACCCTCAACGAGGTTCGTGACCGCGGCGGCATCCTCCTACTGCTCACGGTCACCTTCACCAACCCGTTTGACCCACGCGAGCTCCTCGGCCATGTCTTTTGGTGCGGCTGCGAGGCCATCTTCTTCACCATGTACAACATCTACACCAACTACGAGAGCATCTTCCCCACTCCAGGCCAGATGCACTCCCTTCCCTATGACGAGGAGGAGGAGGTGTGAAGTTGAAGACGGTGTTGAAGGGGCGCGCGGCCAAGGTGGAAGAAGGAGGTCAAGATGAAGATGTTCAAGCCCAGAGTCAAGCTCGTCATGTTTCGTTTTTATTTTGTTGCTTTTCTATGTCGTGTCATGACGTGTCATGTTTCGTCATGTGTCTATGAACTTATTATTATTGCCTAATGTAAGGGTACGGTGTGTTGCATCTTATCTAAGTTATTAGGGTTTATTATGTGTGTTAAAAAATGTCCGTGCCCAAACATATCATTTCTTCCCTAAACCAAGTCATGAAGTTCGAGAACTTGTGATTTTCATTAATGAAAATCGGAGGGGTGAGAAGCCCTCTCTTTCATTCAAAAAAAACAAGTCATGAACTAAGATGCAAATTTATTCCCTTTAAATCCTAAACCAAGTGCGACTCTAACCCTAAACCAAGTGGCACTCTAACCAAAATCATGTGGCAGTGCAAACATACGTTTCCAACCCTCCAAAATTTTAGTGCAAAACAAAGGAAAACCACTCTCACGCGTGTGCAAACATTCACGGTCTCACTATGTATACCTTCCTTCCCTACCCATGTCAAAGTCTTTCCATCTGTCCTAGCGGTTACCAGCGCAGCCCTAAACGCCACAAACCCACGCGGTGCTGGGTTCGAGTCCCCAGCCGCACCAATTTTTTGTGCATTTTCCACCCTTCATTTTTTAGACAAATTATTTTTTCTCAATGTAATGCCCTTAAAAAATGTTCATTTATTTTGGCACCAGGTGTAAACCTCTACCAGAGCTGAGGCACATTTTCCATGACATTTTGGTCTTTGATTTAAATCACGGTGTATTTGAATTGGAGTAATTAAATTGCTATTAAATATTTAACAGCTCCAAAAAAATTCTAACCTTAATTGTTCGGCTCTGGAATAATTCAATTAGCTTCCACAAAAAGTTTCAGCATTATGAGTTACTGCCTAAATTAAATTAGAAGAGAAAACATAAAAACACGTAAGAGAACCCCCGAATGGGCCTAATTGGATGCAGTTGGCCCATTAGTCTAGCCTGCACTTGGCTCTACGCTCTGAATTTGGCCCAGAGAGGAACCTTTTTTTTGACAGAAAGGCAGAGCAGAGAGCTGCATTTCATTGATCAAAAGTTTCTTAATTCCTCATTTCTTCTCCTTTTTTGAACATATTTAAATGTTGGTCACTTCTTCTTTTTTTTCAACATTTAAACAACTTTGACCAACATTTAAACTAGGTGAATTTCTCATACAATTTCAAGCTTACAAATTCCTCCATAATTCATGCCTTTCCATACGTTTTCAACATTACAACCAGTGTGATTACCATACCTACAAATGCCCAAAAGTAATTGCAAATGGGTATTGGTAGTGCTTGATCTTCAAGCTTCCTAACCTTCTTCTGCAACATCCTAAGCTCAACAGCTAGCTCTCTGTCAGTGCATGCTTCGCCCTCCATCTCTTCTTCCGGAGCTCGTGCTGCGGCCACTGCCGTTCGTGGCAGCATGCACAACCATTCTTCATGATCTTCTTGCAGTTCATTCATCAGAGTCTTGGCCAGAGCATCGACCCAAAGAAAGAAGCATGTCACTTACATGAACACCAAACAGATCAACTCATTGCTCAAAGACCCCGACCACGAAAATGGTGCAATTGCCCCGATTCTTACCCCATTCTCGTTGCACACGTAGAACGGGCGATTATGGTTCCTCGGTGTGTGAGAAACCCTCCGAACAACACCTGCCCGGCACCGCGGACAGACGAAGATAGGCATGTCCACACGCGCCCGGCTCTACATCCGCGAGGTGGCGCGGGAGCTTGAGGAAGACATGGAGCTCGGAGCCGAGGGGATCTCAACGCCGCCGCGCCCTCCATAGCTAGCTTCTCACCGCCGTGCTCTCTCTCTCTCTCTCTCTCGCCGTGGTCACCGCCGTGCTCTCTCTCGCCGTGGTCACCGTCGCTGTGTGTCGTCCGCTTATATAGCACACCCGCAACAGCTCTCTACTCAACGGCTCTCTGCTGGATCCCACAAGCCACGCGTGCAACGGTCTGAATGGAATTGGCCGTCTCTGCCACCTGGTCCCACCTGTAAGGGCCGAGTCAAAAGGTTGACCTGACGGAGACGACAGAGTTCACGGAACGAGTCGGTGCGCACGGACTAGGGGCAAAAGTAAGCACAATTCGCATCTGAGGGCAAAACTGAGCACACGGACACCACTGAGGGCAAAAGGATAATTAACACAATCAAAATTGAGATCATTTGACTAGCTAGATGTTAATGATATTTTCTCGGCCCTCACATTATCACAATAGCACACAAGTATCTCAGGGCATGACAGGTTTCTGATGGTTTAGTTTATAACTGTAGCCGTTTGAATTAACATGTTTTTACAAACCGTTCAAAACCGACTGGAGGAAGCTCGATTAGAATCGTGAGGAACGGTGGCAACGTTGATGCAGACGGAGAGGCACGCTGGTGACAAAGACTCAATATTATTCATGATTTTTTTTCTTGATGAATACATATGGCACACATATTTTTTATTTTTTGAAATAGGCATGGCACAAAACTTAGATAGTACATGTATCTAAACGGCGCCTACATTGGCTTACCTCTAAAATCAATGGCTTAAAGCATCTACAGTCGGGCACCAAACCCCATCTCAAACGCCCATGCGGACGGCCCGGTCATTGCGTGTGTTAGTCAGCAGCCTTGGGCCTGCTCCCTTGGCCCACGATCGTTGCACGATCTGTCTCACGTTCTAGCGATGGTTGTACTAGCCACTCCAATGTATGTACACCCTCCTGTAACTCTGCATCGATCAAGGAAACGATTCCAAAAGTTTACCTGGTATCAGACACCCGGTTCCATCCCCTTCCTCCACGATCGCCATGACCAACACGGGAGGGCAACCCACCCTTCCCACTACCGCTGGCCTGCCAACTGCTTCTCTCCCCGGCGGCAGCCGACTGTTCCCCTTCCCGGCGGCCCGCCAAATCCCCCTCCTCTCCCCGGCGGCCCGCCAAATCCCCCTCCTCTCCCTGGCGGCCAGCCACCTCTTCCCATTAACGCCCCTCCACCGCCCCCACCCCTCACCGCTGCCATGCCCACCGTCGTCCCTTCTCTATCATTCAGCGACACCATTACAGACATCACCCCATTCATCCCCCCCCCATGCACAATTCCACCGGTTCGGCCCATTTTTCAGCCCGGCCCCAGGACGAACCCAGTGCACTGCAGGGCGCTTGGGGGCTCCGCCGGATGGAAAAGCGGCGCATGGGCCACCACTGTCAGCCGAGAAAACGTTTTTGCACGTCCAGATTCCCCCCCCCCATGCGCGTGTGCACTATCCCTCCCGCCGCCGTGCCGATTCCGGTGCTGCCTGACTGCCCACCACCGCCCTAGAAAGGCCATTTCCCCGTCGGAAAGAAAGGGTTTGCCATGGCAGCCTCCACCCTGCTCCAGGGCGAGCTTTCCGGCGTTCCGGCCATGCAGGCAGGGCTACCAGCGGCTGCGCGCCTCCCACGCCCTTCAGGTGTTCGGCCCTTTGTCTGCTCGGCGATGGACTCGTGGTCATGGGTTTGAGCCCCACGGTGGGCGCCAACTGCCGTGGATTTAACATGGCAGATGCCCTTTCGAAAGGACTTAGGTGTGGAGCCATCCAACGTAGGTTAGCTTGAAGGGGTTGAATGGGACAAAGGACACAAGGAGTTTACGCAGGTTCGGCCCCTCTCAATGAGGTAAAATCCTACGTCCCACTTCTAGTTGTTTTGCTTGAGTTTCGATTACAAGGGAGTGAATACGCTTGACCTAGTTCTCGATTGATTGTTTCCTGAGTTAACCCGCCGCCAGGTCTCTTCTTTATATACACAGGTCGAGACCCGGAGGCTTACAGAGTTCCGGTCGGCTCACACAACGTGGCCGGCTCGGTTTCTAACTAATCATGCCTTACAGGGCAAGTCATCATATGGTGGTTCATAGGCCCGTGTCTTGGGCTTTCAGCAGGCCTGCTTCCATGAGCCGCCGTCTTCACACCTTGGGCCTCCTTGGTCCTTCTTCATATTAAACCGCCAACGGTGTAACCCGGCCCCTCCTAGGCGGGTCACACCTCGGAGCTATATCCCCAACAGACAATGAGGAGGCGCTCGTTGCGCTGTTGGAGGAGGAAGCCGATGCCGATGCACAGGACGAAGAGCACCTCATGGTCCTCGCCGCTCTGGCCGGCCTGTTCATGAGCAATGCAAAGCCACGGCATGGTGGCTTGGCGCTGGGCTAGCAGAAGGCAAAGCAGAGGCATCGTCTGGAGGGCTACTGCTTGCTCTACGCCGACTACTTCGGCGACGCTCCACTGCACGGCGAGAAAGTATTTAGGTGCCATTATTGGATGAACCGAAAACTCTTCCTCGGGATTGTGAATTCCATCCGGGAGTTCGACAACTACGTACTTCAAGTGCAAGAAGGATTGCACCGGCACACTTGGATTCACCTCACTCTAGAAGTGCACGACAGCTATGATGATGCTTGCATACGGAGCTCCCAGTGATATACTGGAATACTATGGACGCATGGCCGAGTCCACCACCATTGAGTGTTTGTACAAGTTCTGCAGGGCAGTGGTGGCAGTGTTTGGACCACAATACTTGCGATCACCCAATGCTGAAGACACTGCTCGGATCCTAGCACAGAATGCAGCAAGAGGATTCCCTGGCATGCTTCGAAGCATCGACTGCATGCATTGTGCATGAAAAACCTGTCCATTTGCTTGGCAGGGGATGTACAAAGGCGCGAAAGGAGCTTGTAATGTGGTACTTGAGGCAGTGGCCACACATGACCTCTAGATTTGGCACTCCTTCCTTGGCATGCCAGGAACACACAATGACATCAACATATTCCAGTGCTCAAATGTCTTTGCCAAGTTTGTTGAAGGTCATGCTCCTCCGGTGAACTTCGAGGTCAATGTGCGCCACTACAACAAGGGATACTACCTAGCAGATGGCATCTATCCGAGATGGTCCACATTTGTGAAGACTATCTCAAACCCTGTGCTAGGAGGCAAGAACTCCTACTTTGCCAAGTGTCAGGAGGCTTGCAGGAAGGATGTCGAGCGGGCATTTGGTGTGCTCCAATCTCGATTTGCTGTTGTCCGGTACCCGCCCTGACCTGGTCGAAAGATCAAATGTGGGAAGTCAAGACTTGCTATGTCATCTTGCACAACATGCCTCGTACTGAGATCGCTAGTTCATCATGGGCTTTCAACTTGTTGATACTATTACCAGACTGTTGTTCAACATTAACATTCAAGATTGTTCTTTCAGTAACTACTGCCTTTCAAAGAGGTTTGTTATAAGCATGTTGCGTGGATGTACATAATCAAGATCTGGTTTAGGGGGAGACAATGGAAGAGGCAGAGACAGAGGTAGTGGTAGAGGCAGAGGTGGTGGACGGTGTGGTAGAGGAGATGGAAGCCATGCCAAACAGAAGTGGCAAGTGTAGAGGAAGATGAAGACAAAGACGAAGACGGATCATATTTTGAGAGGAAGATTTACAAGCACCATCGTGGAGGATGTATCATATTTTGTTTGGCTCTAGGTGCAACCCAAATGGAAGAAATGTAGAAGAATGTGTCCGGACCTGTGTGGTCGATGAGGAGAGAGCAACACCCAACAGTCTGCAATGCACACTTGACACATGTGCATGTGTGAGATTTGGCCCTTTTTTTGCGTGGTTGCAATTCTTGACGTCTCATGCTTAGCATAATAAATTTGTACTTTGTCGTGCTTTTGTTGGGCTCGAAAGAAGTAATCTAATAATCCAGCTAGCTTGTCATGCTATATTGTCGTTTTATTCCGGACTGTGATATTTGGTTTTTTTTAACTGTGATTACATATTGCTTGCCTTTTGTCCACGTATAGGAGAAAAATGGGAGTGTGCTGTGACATTCCTACTGTCATATACAGCGAGCACACTCATGCATACATTTACATTGAGTAGCACAGCACACATCCATCCGTTACATGCTTCCACAACACACACATTACTTCCTACAGCCTCATGATCATCCCTATCCCAATGCCCTTGCTCCACCATTGCCACTTTAGATTCAGCTCTTGCGCTCATCTCTTCTCATTTGAAGACACACATGCAGTTGTTCAACATTGGTGTATGCATGATATAACTTAAAATGAAAAGTTTGTTCTAGCTAGAATATTCTCATAAAGACAAACTCGGTTGTGCTCTCTAATTTGACGTCGTCGAACTGTTGGTTGTTCCCCCACACATGGATATTTCCTTTTCAAACAAGAGTTGTAAGTTGGAGCAAAGCATTCAGAGGAAGTAGCTTCACCACCACCCTTGAAGGGGATGAACGAAGAGATGTTGATGTGGTGCATTGAGGGAGGAGGGACCGCAGGAACCTGGAGAGGTGGAGGCGCGATGGCGAGGGCGTCGGCGGTGGGGCGCACGACGCGGAGGGGCGCCACTGGAGGGGCGCCGGGGCGACGAAGAACGCGCGCGTTAGGAGACACGGGAGCGGGCGCGGGCACGGCGCGGCGAGGCGCCGCGGCGACGGGAGCCGGTGCAGCAGGGGCAGCCGGCGCAAGTCCGGGGGTGACGCAGGGAAGGATGAACTCGGCGTCGGCATCCCCGAAGGAGCGAGTGCAACGAAGAGGGCGTCGGATGCTCATTGCGGAAGCGAGAGAGAGGAACGAGAACGTCTGATACCAAGTTGGATTGTGGAATCGCTTGTATATTCCATCTGAAGAGCTCATGGGTTTAAATACAACAGGTGCAAACCTCCTACGCTACGATAGTTACAACAGTCTGTACAAGATAAGCGGCGATCACGCCGTGCGTGGAGTCGTGGGCGAGTGCGCGAGCGTGGGCGCCGTGGTCACCGCAGGAACCGGTCCAGGTGGTTCTCCTCCTGTGCGTGGGCCGCGGTCGGGTTTCCAACATGGGTTTATCTAGGTCTCAATCGACTGAGACTTCGCGAAGTCTAAGTCAGATGACATCATCCAACAGTAGCCCAGCCCATTTTAGTTTCTTATTAAGTCTTATACTTTTTTTTACTGTTGCATTAGTAGGAAAAGGGGCTTTTACCCCGGTTCATAAGGGCCTTTAGTCCCGGTTCTGGAACCGGGACTAAAGGGTCGTTACTAATGCCCTAGCCCTTTAGTCCCGGTTCTTACACGAACCGGGACTAAAGGCCGTCCACGTGGCCGGTGCGGGGAGCCCAGGTAGGAGGGCCTTTGGTCCCGGTTGGTGCCACCAACCGGGACCAATAGGCACGGCCTTTTGTCCTGGTTGGTGTCACCAACCGGGACCAATAGGCATCCACGCGTCAGCAGCTGGCAGGAGCTGAGGTTTTTGTTTTTTTTAAAGGGGGTGGTTTTGGGGTTTTGGGGGGTTAATTTAGGTGTTTCATATATTGTGTTAGCTAGCTAATTAATAGAGAGAAGTGTCCTCTCTTATCTCCGTGCTTGGTCGACGCTACGTACTATATACGTATGGAGAGGAGTAGACACGCTAGCTAGTAATCAAATGAAGGAAACAGAAGATCGTCATGAACATATGCATACAGAGAGAAGTGATATCGACCACCTCTCCTTCTCCGAGATATTGGTCGAACAACAAGTTCTTGTATCTCTATCCGACACTACCGGCTACATATATACAATAATTATCTCTTACAATACAATCTCCTAATTATATTGTAGGAACACAGGGTCCACATAGTATTCTCCGTTTTCAGCGATCACGTGGTCAAGGAAGAATGCCGCCAATTCCTCTTGAATTCCTCGCATACATCTTCTGCTAGGAGTTCATCCCACTTCCGAAACATCTAATTTGAAGAAGGGGGTCAATACATATATATATGAATAAATGAAACTCAACACAAATGATGGTAACAAAATAAAATTGTGAATATTATTGCTTACGCACTTCATATTGTTCTTCAGTGTAGCCCCGATCACAGGTCGTGTAGCGGATGGACTCGCAAACGTAGTATCCACAGTAATTATTCCCGGGTTCCTGCCACAACCACTTTACAAGAAATAGAGGTCAATCAAACTGATAAACAAGCATGCTAAATGGTATTGATGAAACTAGCGCTTGAATCACTAGGAGATGCGCGGAACATGCGACTATAGTACTTACTTTCGGGTGATTAAATTGCAGCTTCTTCAGCAGTCCCGGAGCTTTTGAGGTGAATTTTCTCCAAACCCTGCCAGACAAAGAAAACAATTACTTGATATCAGGAAATGAACAAAGTTGCTGATATGGTGGATAATGATCGATTTAACTTACTTCTCGAGCATTTGAGTCATGTTCGCATAGTCCTGGGGATCTTTTCGTCTCGAGTCCAAGACGGTTACTACTTCCGGCTCAAGCTTAATCTCTAGGAGAATATAGTGGAAGCTGCCCATGCATGCATAAGTCATCAATTACATTACCATAACCTGGACTAATAAGGGAAACCGAATATGCACAAGACAGTAACACTCACTTGAAGTTGTAAGGAAAGAGTATTATATCTTTGTTTTGATTTAATACCAACGATTGTAGCAAGTTGGCCTCGGCTTCTTTGGGATGTTTTTCAACCGTATATGCATCTATAAGATTTGTGTTAATGAACCCAATATCACCGATTTGTCTTTTCTTCAATTCGGCGATCTTCAATCTGCATAATATAGTGAGGATAAGTACAAATACATGCAATGAAAGAGCTGACCTATATAGAGAGACTTAATGACAGAAGTAGTACTACTTACAGACAGTAGCAAGTGATCGTTGTTTTATCGAGGGCCTTTTGATTGTAAAACTGGAAGAAATCCTCAAATGGAACATTCAGCAGTTCAATTCCAACGAGGTCATGCTCCGGTTTAACGCTTAGCGTCAAAGTACTCATCCCATCAGACTCTCTGCAGGTTTTCATGTACCAATCATGTAGTCTACGCATCATCGTGCTTAGAGATCTTTCATCTTTGACGAGAGGCTTCCCGTAATGGTATTTGTGTTCGTCCACCTCCATGATTTCATAATGTACATCGTCGGGCAGGTAATCTCCAAGATTGCTATAACCGGGCACCATACTCGGATCATTAGCGACGATGTCTTTTGACACCTTGAGCGGGGGGCACGATTGGTTCGCTTGTTCGCCGAGCTGGGCAATCTTTTTCCCAGCTCGTCGTTCTTTCATCCTTTTATCACTGACAGTACTTCCCGACCGCTCCGCTTCGGCATATGTCTTTGCAAGAATGCGCTCATAGTTGCCTCTCGGCGGAGACTTTGGTGGTTTTGTCAAGGCAGCCAGAGTGCGCTTTTCTTTCACCGGATCTACCTTCTCCTCCGGAGGTGGATGTTTATTTGCTTTCACCCCTTCAAAGAAGTTCTTCACTTAGGCTTGCATGATCTTCGCGTTCTCCTCCTCGGTCCTCTCGTATGGTAACTTCTCTGGAGTCTTCAGAGAAGGACCGAATCTGTATAGCCTCCCGCCTCTGGCAGCTATACTGCTAGAAGCCGGCAGAGCAGACGGAGCGACTGCGGCTGTCTTCTTTCCTTGCTTACGAGGCGGAGGAGAAGGACTACGACGCGCCAGAGCAGCCGCAGCGGCGGCGGGTCTCTTCCGCCCTTGCTGACGAGGCGGAGAAGGAGGAGGCTGGCTGCTCTGGCGCGCCGGCGCTGGCGGAGAAGGAGGCGCAGTGCCGCCACGCGCCGGAGAAGGAGGCTGAGTGCCCTGATCACTCGCCGGAGGAGGAGGCGGAGGAGGAGGCGGAGTGCCCTTACTCGCCGGAGCCGTCCAGTTTGGAAGCTTGATGAGCTCCTTCTGCCATAGGCATGGAGTCTTCAGAGCAGAACCCAGCCAAGTCTCCCCTTCACTGGTAGGGTGGTCAAGCTGGAGCTCCTCAAATCCCTCCGTTATTTCATCCACCATCACCCTAGCATATCCTTCTGGAATCTGCCGGCAGTGGTAGGTTGCGCCGGGTTCAGTAGGTAAAACAGAGCCAACAGCCGCCTTGACTTTCAAGTTCTTCCATTCCGCCATAAGGTGGCAATGTTGAGACTCCGTGATAGCATCCACGGGGTAGCTAGCAGGAGCCGCATGCTCCAGCTGAGGCAGCTCGGTGGAAGCCACGCTGCATCTCGATTGCCGTCTCGTTCCTCTAGCGCTTGAACCCTTTCGTGCAGCTTCTGAATTTGGATCTGCTCCATTTTTTTCCTCCTCTCCTGGGTTTTGTAACCGCCCGCGTCCGGAAAACCAGCCTTCCACGGAACGGAGCCTGGCGTGCCTCGTGTCCGTCCAGGGTGCTCAGGATTCCCGAGGGCCATTGTGAGCTCGTCGTTCTCTCTGTCTGGAACGAACGTCCCTTGCTGCGCTGCATCGATATAGTGCTTAAGCTTCTTGACGGGTATTGCAAGTTGCTCGTCCGTCCAACGACACCTCCCTGATACAGGGTCCAAGGTTCCGCCAGCCCCGAAGAACCAAGTCCGGCAACGGTCTGGCCAGTTCATTGTCTCTGGTTCGATCCCTTTATCAAGCAAATCCCTCTCAGACTTGGCCCACTTAGGGCGGTCTTTGAGGTAGCCACCTGACCCCGTGCGATGGTGAAGCTTCTTCTTCGCAGCATTCTTCTTGTTTGTCACTGACATCTTCTTACTCTTTTCCGATGTCTTGTGGGCTACAAATGCGGGCCAGTGATCTCTGATCTTCTCATACCGGCCGATGAATTCTGGTGTCTCTTCTTTGTCGACAAACGTTTTCAGCTCATTCTTCCACCTCCTGAATAGGTCTGCCATCTTCTTAAGAGCATGAGACTTGATTAATTTCTCTATAACTGGCTTCTCCGGATCCTCCTCTGGCGGTAGGGTGAAATTTGCCTTCAGCTCAGTCCAAAGATCATCTTTCTGCATATCATTGACATAAGACACCTCAGGGTCTTCCTTCTTAGGCTTATACCATTGGTGGATGCTGATCGGGATCTTGTCCCTAACTAGAACCCCGCACTGAGCAGCAAAAGCATCCTTTGTCCGGAGGGGTTCAATCGGTTGGCCGTCGCGCGCGATTGCTGTGATCTCAAACCTTTCATCCGAGCGCAACTTTCTCTTCGGGCCTCGTCTCTTTACCGAAGTTGTGCTCGATCCGGAGGGCTAGAAAAAACAAGAAAGACGAGTGTTAATTAATATGTGTACATACCAAAACAATGAATGCATCAATTAGCTAGTCAGCACAGGCTTAACTAGTATATTTACCTGGCCGGACTCTGTTCGGTCACCGGAGCTGTCACCACGGGCTCCTTCTTGCACCAGCATTGGGTCACCGGAGCCATCATAATCATGTCTTTCCTCCTCCACTCTTCGATCACCGTAGCCTGCTTCTTCACCCTGTTCTTCCAGACCATCATTGTCGTTAAGATACGACAAGATATCACCTCCGGCTAAGATTATGTCCCACAACACCTCTTCTGCTTGCTCATCTCGTCCGTGCTCCATTGTTTCTGCAAATATTACAACATGGCAATTATTACACAAACATGACAGCAGGTGGATATATTAGTGCAAACGTAGACCTAGCTTATTCCGGGTTTGGGGTGGCCTAGGCAATGCTTCAAGGGTAGGGGCGCGGCGGGAGGGGGTAGGAGACCGACATCGTTTTTTCTAGGGTTTGGGTGTCCTCGAGAGTTTTGGTCGAGCGAGAGGGCCGGGGGGTGCTCCCGTGGTATAAGTTATCACGGTCGAGAGGGGGTATACATATCGACCGTCCATCATGTCGAAGTTATCTGGGAGGGAGTTATATATATCGACAACGATGACATACATACACGGGAAAATAATGTTATCGGGGAGGGGGTATATCGACCCCCCCATGTGTTGAAGTTATCGGGAGGGGGTTATATCGACAACGACGACATATATACACGGGAAAATAATGTTATCGAGGAGGGGGTATATCGACCCCCCCCCCCTCGTGTTGAAGTTATCCCCCTCGTGTTGAAGTTATCGAGAGGGGGTAATATCGACAACGACGACATACATACACGGGAAAATAATGTTATCGGGGAGGGGGTATATCGACCCCCCCCCCACGTGTTGAAGTTATCAGGAGGGGTTTATATCGACAACGACGACATATATACACGGGAAAATAATTTTATCGGGGAGGGGGTATATCGACCCCCCTCCTGTTGAAGTTATCCCCCCTCGTGTTGAAGTTATCGGGAAGGGTATATATCAACGACGACAGACCCGATAAAACATAAGAAAACAAAGAAGAAATAAAAAGAGGAGAAGAAGAAAGGAATAGAGGAGAGGATTGAAGAAAAAAAAAGAAAAAAAAAGAGGACAAGAAGAAAGGAATAGAGGAGAAGAAGAAAAAATAGAATTTTTTCTATTTTTTCTTCTTCTCCTATATTCCTTTCTTCTTCTCCTCTTCTTTTTCTTCTTTCTTCCTCTTCTTATTTTTTCTCCTCTTCTTCCTCTCCTCTTCTTCTTTCTTTCCTCTTCTTATTTTCTTCTTTCCTATCCTTCTTTTTCTTCTTCTTCCCTTCCTAGCTAGATATATAAAACTTTTCTAAAATTGTAACTTTTGCATATATAAAACTTTTCCATGTGGATCATCATTTCTCATATATACCGAATATATATCCATTGTCATATATAAAAACTTTCTATATATGAACAAAAAACTTTCTATGAACAAAAAAACATTTTTGACATATATATTCATACATTTTGAACATCTACATACATACAATTTTTTTTTGTTCACATATACATTATAGCCACATACACATATACATCACATATGAACAAAAAATTAAACTAATAAAAATAAAAAACATATAGCCACATATGAACAAAAACATATAGCCACATACATACACATATACATTATATATATTTGATCAAAAAACAATTAACTAATAAAAAAACAGAGCCGGGGCGGCGGCTCTCACAGCGGGGGCGGCTAGGACGATGGCGACGGCGGGGGCGGCGAGGGCGCCGGCGCGCGGGGCGGGACGGGGCGGGGGCGGCGAGGGCGCCGGCGAGCACGCGCGGGCCGGGCAGGGGGCTCGGGGCGCCGAGGCGGCGCGCGCGAGCAGGGGAGCACGAGGCGGGGCGGCGCGTGGGGGCGGGGCGACGGCGACGAGCATCGGGCGGCGACCCGTCGAGGCAAGGGCGCGGGGCGATGGCGACGAGGAGCGGGCGGCGACGGCGAGCACGGGCAGCCTGGCGGCGTCGGGGGCAACTGGCGAGGTATCTGAAAATTTCCCAAGTGTTGGCTTATATAGGCACACCTTTGGTCCCGGTTGGTGGCACCAACCGGGACCAATGCCACCCTTTAGTCCCGGTTGGTGCCACCAACCGGGACCAAAGGTCCCTTTTCAGCAGCCCAAAGGGCGGGAAGCGGCGGCCTTTGGTCCCGGTTGGTGGCACCAACCGGGACTAAAGGGGGGGCATTGGTCCCGGTTGGTGCCACCAACCGGGACCAAAGGCCTTGCGCTGCCCGCGGCCAAAAGTTTAGTCCCACCTCGCTAGTTGAGAGGGGCTCGGAGTGGTTTATAAGCCCCACTGCGGCTGCCCTCTCGAGCTCCTCTCAAATGCAGGCTTACGGGCCTAATGTCACACTGTGCTGTCTGTGGGCCTATTGGGCCTTCTGCGGGCCTGAATCCTGGCCCAGGTTGGGTTTCTAGTCGTATTCAGGCCGTGGTGGCCCAATAGGTGGCAGTTTTTTTAAAAAAAATCCAGTTTTTTGGTTCTGTTTTTTGCATTATTTATTTTCTTTTGTTTTTTGCTTTATTTTTTAATTCTTTTTGCTTTTAGGTCAGCAAAATTATAAACTGTCTGTTAGTGCCATTAGTTTTAGAAAAAATATAAACTTTCTATTAGTGCCATTAGTTCTTTATGAAAATTCTTTTTGCTGTATTTAGTTTTTTGTTTTCTTTTTTGCTATATTTATTTTGTTTTGTTTCTACTTACAACAAAAAACTTATTTATTTTATTTTATTTTGTTTCTAATTACTTATTTATTTTACTTTATGATAATTCTTTCTGCTATTAAAGTTTCTATCAAAAAAAGTTCTTTATGAAAATTCTTTTTGCTTTTAATGATTAAAAATAAAAAAGAGGCGCAATGCGCGTTGATTTGCTTCAAGCCTTTCGGAATAGTGTAGACTGCACTGCACATAGCTCGATGCAGTCTACCTTATTCCTCAAGGCTTGAAGCTAAGCAACGTGAGCATTGCGCCTCTTCTTCATCGTCTCTGCACTCAGGGCTTATAAACCGCTCCTAGTGCCTCTCAGCTAGCGAGGTGGGACTAAAAAACTGCTTAGTAAGAAACTCTAGTACCGGTTCGTGCCACGAACAGGTACTAAAGGTGCTCGTGGGGCCACAGCCTCATTAGTACCGGTTCGTGGCACCAACAGGGACCAAAGGGTGGAATTGGTCCCGGTTCGTGCCACCAACCGGGACCAATGGCCTTGCACAGCGGCGTGGTGGTGAGTTTAGTCCCACCTCGCTAGCTAAGAGAGAGCCGCACCTGTTTATAAGGTGCGGTGCGCCTGAGCTGTCGAGCTCCTCTCTAAAGCAGGCTTACGGGCCTAACCTCTCTGTACATGCCTGTGGGCCTACTGGGCCTTCTGCGGGCCTGAATCCTGGCCCATGGATGGGTTTCTAATCGTATTCAGGCCGTGGTGGCCCAGTAGGTGGCATAATTTTTAATTTTTGGCCTGTTATTTTTCATGCATTTACTAATTATTTTGAGCTATAAGACCCTAAAATTGAAAAGCATTTCAAATGAACTCTGAAAAGGTTGAAAGTTGGCATGGTATCATCATTTCATCCACATAGCATGTGCAAGAAAGTTGAGAGGGTTACGGCAAAAACTAGATGCACTTCTTGTACAAAACGGACAATGGTATCATACTCGTCTATTACAAAGTTGGCATGGTATCATCATAATAGTTGCGGGAGAAAGTCTTCACTTTTTCTTCGCTTGTGTCATTTGCTTATTGCGCCGTAACCATGGATAATCTTCATCGTTTATCAGGATGCTTGGGTCAGCCTTGACTTTGAAGGGAGGAATTTCATGAAACTTTTCATAATCTTCAGACATGTCTGTCTTGCCCTCCACTCCCACAATGTCCCTTTTTCCTGAAAGAACTATGTGCCGCTTTGGCTCATCGTATGATGTATTCGCTTCCTTATCTTTTCTTTTCCTCGGTCTGGTAGACATGTCCTTCACATAGATAACCTGTGCCACATCATTGGCTAGGACGAACGGTTCGTCAGTGTACCCAAGATTGTTCAGATCCACTGTTGTCATTCCGTACTGTGGGTCTACCTGTACCCCGCCTCCTGACAGATTGACCCATTTGCACTTAAACAAAGGGACCTTAAAATCATGTCCGTAGTCAAGTTCCCATATGTCCATTATGTAACCATAATATGTGTCCTTTCCCCTCTCGGTTGCTGCATCAAAGCGGACACCGCTGTTTTGGTTGGTGCTCTTTTGATCTTGGGCGATCGTGTAAAATGTATTCCCATTTATCTCGTATCCTTTGTAAGTCAATACAGTCGAAGATGGTCCCCTGGACAACGAGTACAACTCATCACAAACAGTGGTGTC
Source organism: Triticum aestivum (assembly GCF_018294505.1). Classification (NCBI taxonomy): domain Eukaryota; kingdom Viridiplantae; phylum Streptophyta; class Magnoliopsida; order Poales; family Poaceae; genus Triticum; species Triticum aestivum. Next base: position 13,158,828 of record NC_057811.1, read on the forward strand.
ACCTCTGAGACGTGTTTCCAACCAACTGCTGAAAGTCCTGATGTGTTCACATGTAATCCAGTCGTCACACTGCTCCGGGTGTTTGGAGCGCAGACTGTTCTTGTGTTCATCGACATACGGGGTCACCAAGGTAGAGTTCTGTAGAACTGTGTAGTGTGCTTGAGACCAAGAATATCCGTCCCTGCATATTATTGAGTCCCCCCTCCAAGCGTGCCTTTTCCAGTCAGTCTCCCCTCATACCGCGATTTAGGGAGACCTATCTTCTTAAGGCCAGGAATGAAGTCAACACAAAACCCAATGACATCCTCTGTTTGATGGCCCATGGAGATGCTTCCTTCTGGCCTAGCGCGGTTACGGACATATTTCTTTAGGACTCCCATGAACCTCTCAAAGGGGAACATATTGTGTAGAAATACGGGCCCCAGAATGACAATCTCGTCGACTAGATGAACTAGGACGTGCGTCATGATATTGAAGAAGGATGGTGGGAACACCAGCTCGAAACTGACAAGACATTGCGCCACATCACTCCTTAGCCTTGGTATGATTTCTGGATCGATCACCTTCTGAGAGATTGCATTGAGGAATGCACATAGCTTCACAATGGCTAATCGGACGTTTTCCGGTAGAAGCCCCCTCAATGCAACCGGAAGCAGTTGCGTCATAATCACGTGGCAGTCATGAGACTTTAGGTTCTGGAACTTTTTCTCTGGCATATTTATTATTCCCTTTATATTCGACGAGAAGCCAGTCGGGACCTTCATACTGAGCAGGCATTCAAAGAAGATTTCTTTCTCTTCTTTCGTAAGAGCGTAGCTGGCAGGACCTTCATACTGCTTCGGAGGCATGCCGTCTTTTTCGTGCAAACGTTGCAGGTCCTCCCGTGCCTCAGGTGTATCTTTTGTCTTCCCATACACGCCCAAGAAGCCTAGCAGGTTCACGCAAAGGTTCTTCGTCACGTGCATCACGTCGATTGAAGAGCGGACCTCTAGCTCTTTCCAGTAGGGTAGGTCCCAAAATATAGATTTCTTCTTCCACATGGGTGCGTGTCCCTCAGCGTCATTCGGAACAGCTAGTCCGCCGGGACCCTTTCCAAAGATTACGTGTAAATCATTGACCATAGCAAGTACGTGATCACCGGTACGCATGGCGGGCTTCTTCCGGTGATCTGCCTCGCCTTTGAAATGCTTGCCTTTCTTTCGACATTGATGGTTGGTCGGAAGAAATCGACGATGGCCCAGGTACACATTCTTCCTGCTTTTGTCCAGGTATATACTTTCAGTGTCATCTAAACAGTGCGTGCATGCGTGGTATCCCTTGTTTGTCTGTCCTGAAAGGTTACTGAGAGCGGGCCAATCGTTGATGGTTACAAACAGCAACGCGTGCAGGTTAAATTCCTCCTGTTTGTGCTCATCCCACGTACGTACACCGTTTCCATTCCACAGCTGTAAAAGTTCTTCAACTAATGGCCTTAGGTACACATCAATGTCGTTGCCGGGTTGCTTAGGGCCTTGGATGAGAACTGGCATCATAATGAACTTCCGCTTCATGCACATCCAAGGAGGAAGGTTATACATACATAGAGTCACGGGCCAGGTGCTGTGATTGCTGCTCTGCTCCCCGAAAGGATTAATGCCATCCGCGCTTAAACCAAACCATACGTTCCTTGGGTCAGCTGCAAACTCAGCCCAGTACTTTCTCTCGATTTTTCTCCACTGCGACCCGTCAGCGGGTGCTCTCAACTTCCCGTCTTTCTTACGGTCCTCACTGTGCCATCGCATCAACTTGGCATGCTCTTCGTTTCTGAACAGACGTTTCAACCGTGGTATTATAGGAGCATACCACATCACCTTCGCAGGAACCCTCTTCCTGGGGGGCTCGCCGTCAACATCACCAGGGTCATCTCGTCTGATCTTATACCGCAATGCACCGCATACCGGGCATGCGTTCAGATCCTTGTACGCACCGCGGTAGAGGATGCAGTCATTAGGGCATGCATGTATCTTCTGCACCTCCAATCCTAGAGGGCATACGACCTTCTTTGCTGCGTATGTACTGTCGGGCAATTCGTTATCCTTTGGAAGCTTCTTCTTCAATATTTTCAATAGCTTCTCAAATCCTTTGTCAGGCACAGCATTCTCTGCCTTCCACTGCAGCAATTCCAGTACGGTACCGAGCTTTGTGTTGCCATCTTCGCAATTGGGGTACAACCCTTTTTTGTGATCCTCTAACATGCGATCGAACTTCAGCTTCTCCTTTTGACTTTCGCATTGCGTCCTTGCATCGACTATGACCCGGCGGAGATCATCATCATCGGGCACTGGTTCCTCTTGATCTTCAGCAGCTTCCCCCCTTGCAGCATCATTGGGCACATCGTCTGGTTCCTCTTGATCTTCAGCAGCTTCCCCCGTTGCAGCATCACCGTATTCAGGGGGCACATAGTTGTCATCGTCCTCTTCTTCTTCGCCGTCTTCCATCATAACCCCTATTTCTCCGTGCCTCGTCCAAACATTATAGTGTGGCATGAAACCCTTGTAAAGCAGGTGGGTGTGAAGGATTTTCCGGTCAGAGTAAGACTTCGTATTCCCACATATAGGGCATGGACAACACATAAAACCATTCTGCTTGTTTGCCTCAGCCACTTCGAGAAAATCATGCACGCCCTTAATGTACTCGGAGGTGTGTCTGTCACCGTACATCCATTGCCGGTTCATCTGCGTGCATTATATATAATTAAGTGTGTCAAAAACCATTACAGAACATCATGAATAGATAATTAAGTGACCAAATTAATAGAAGTTCATCATCACATTAGAACCAAAGTACATACATAGTTCTCATCTAACAACATATATATAGCTCTCCAGAGCATCTAATTAATTAAACCATACATTGAAACTATGTAAAACATTTCAATGCGAAAACAAATGCGATCATAATCGCAACCAAGGTAACAATTGATCCAACGGCATAATGATACCAAGCCTCGGTATGAATGGCATATTTTCTAATCTTTCTAATCTTCAAGCGCATTGCATCCATCTTGATCTTGTGATCATCGACGACATCCGCAACATGCAACTCCAATATCATCTTCTCCTCCTCAATTTTTTTATTTTTTCCTTCAAGTAATTGTTTTCTTCTTCAACTAAATTTAACCTCTCGACAATAGGGTCGGTTAGAATTTCCGGTTCAACCACCTCCTAGATAAATAAAATCTATGTCACGTTGGTCGGTATATTTGTCATAAACAATAAATGAACCAAATAGTTATAAAAAGATAATATATACCACATCCGAATCATAGACAGGACGAGGGCCGACGGGGGCGAATTCCAAAACCATCGCACTATGTAATAAGAAGGAATAATAAAAGTAACAAAATTAGACAAGTAACTATCTAAAGTAAGAATTTTTTCCTTTCAGAAAGAAGATAAGAACAAGAGGCTCACCACGGTGGTGCTGGCGACGAGATCGGCGCGGGCGATCGACGGCGGTGAAGACGGGGACGGGACGTGACGGACCGCTAAACCTAGACAAATCTCGGGGAAAATGGAGCTCGGAGGTCGAGTTTCGAGAGGACAAAGATTAACTAGTGTGGCTCAGACATTTCATCGAACACCTCATGTGCATAGGAGGTGAGCTAGAGCACCCAAATGCCCTCCCCTCGCCGGCCAGAAAAAACAGAGCACTCTAGAGTGCTCTGCTGTGGCGATGGGGTATATATAGGGAACTCATTGGTCCCGGTTGGTGGCACCAACCGGGACTAAAGGCCTTTGGTCCCGGTTGGTGCCACGAACCGGGACCAATGCCCCCTTTAGTCCCGGTTGGTGGCACCAACCGGGACCAAAGGCCTTGTGCTGGAACTGGCGCGGTGCGGTGGGATGTTTAGTCCCACCTCACTAGCCGAGAGGCTTCGACAGTGGTTTATAGTCTGTGGGCCTACTGGGCCTTCTGCGGGCCTGAATCCTGGCCCATGGATGGGTTTCTAGTCGTATTCAGGCCGTGGTGGCCCAGTAGGTGGCATAATTTTTTTCCTCTGTTTTTTTCTCTTTTGCTTTATTTGTTTTGTTTTGTTTCTACTTACAACAAAAAACTTATTTATTTTATTTCTAATTACTTATGTATTTTACTTTAATTATTTTATTTTTATTTATTTTACTGCGACGTGCTGTGGGACACGATGCAGGGGCCGAGGAGGGAATTTAGGGTTAAGTTTTTATACGGGAACGGTTAGACGGGCTTTAGCGGGCTTTCACCGGGCTTGTGGGGTTTTACCAGGTCATCGATGAGAGTTTCCAAAAATGTCATTAGAAATCCATCATGGATTAATAGGTTTCTTGTAGTGATATGTCGAGCACAATGAGTGGTGATCCTCCGGCCTCCCACTCGCACGCAGCCGCCGCCACCCTCCCGCTCGCTCGCCGCCGCTGTCGTCACCAGTCCCGGCCATGGCGCCGCCGCTGCCGTCGTGCCCCTGAAGACCTATTCATCTTGCCTGAAGGTGATCCTGTGTCAGATCCTCCACTTAACCCGCGTGGACCGGCTCGTGGGTCACTGACAGTGGGTCCCTTGGGCCCACTGGTCAGGTTTGACCAGTCGCCCCCGCCTCCTTCCTCCTCTGGCCAAACAGAGGCGGGGCTCCGGCGATCAACACCGGCGAACGGCGGCTCCTCGCGGGGTCCTGAGGGCGGGGATGGATCCGCCAGGCCGGGGCGGTCCTCCCGGTGGTCGAGGAGGTGGCGGGGATGGAGGGAGTCGCCGGCGGCGAGCTCCGCGGCGGACGGCAGCTTCGGGAGGTTTGGGGCTTTGGCCTACGGTGGTTCCCCGACGCAGCTGAGGGTTTGGGCGGCTCCGCACGGTCGAGGGGAGGAGGATAGTGGTGCTATACGGACGGGGGGGGGGGCTCTGGTTGCGACTGAATGGACCGGAGGGCGGCGGCGGCTGTACTGGCCGGAGATGGGGAAGAAGACCCTCCCTGGTCGATTGCCTGCTATGGGGGTGCTAGATGGGGTGGCTTGAGGTCGCCTGAGGGACTGGACGGACTCGGGGGCTCCTTATATAGGCGACCGGAGTCGGTTCCAACGGCGGCCGTGGATAAGAATGGCGAACCGCCGTTCTCTAGCCTGCAGGACGTCGTGGCGGCGATGGGCACTAGTGGACGAGCTCGCGGATAAGCTTGGACTGCTCCAGAGGCGAGCTGGCGAGCGGCTGTGGCTCGGGCGGCGCCGTCCATGGCAGGGGCCTGCTGTGGCCGGCCGTCGTGCCCCTGAAGACCTATTCATCTTGCCTGAAGGTGATCTTGTGTCAGATCCTGCACGATACCTCATCACTACAACACGTCGGCGGCGGTGTATGAGGTGTCCATGGCCCTGGTGGCGCCTTCAAGGGAGGACGCATGATCTTCAAGGGAGGACAGGCCATCAGATTCATCCACTTGGTAGCGTCTTTGTTCATCCAGGTTTGACGATTCATGCATCTTTTCATTATCTAGTCTCTCAGGGATGTCAAACGTACCCTCAACAACTAACGTCAGCATTTATTTTGTTCTGTAGTGAACCCCCTCGATGAATGCATGTCTGTTGCCGTGGCTAGAGAAAATTCTATATATCCACATCCTGATAACCAACAAGATAAGTAGCAGCTTTGATATGGAGGTATTTTCCTTCACTACGTGCTTTTTCTTTGTGCCCTTTACTGTACTGTAGTAGCATTTGCTAAATTGCATTGAGAGAATAGGATGGCACAACAAGCTAGGGCTTCAAGAAAACCAACCAAATTCCTTTTTTTGGATCAACCAACCAAATTGCTGTAATAGCACGATTCGCAAGACCTAGAAGGGATCTACACATGACATCAGTGGCTTCTCCTCCGCCTGCTATTTGCCGCTTTGACACTGTTGACAGATCCGAGTTCCACCTTCTAGGCTCGAATGGTAGATGTTACGGGCAACTGTATGTGAATCCCACTCCAAGGGATCGCCCTTCTCTATCCCAGATATGGCGGTTATGGAGTTGATGGCTCGTGTTTTTTTTTCTCTTTTGCTTTATTTGTTTTGTTTTGTTTCTACTTACAACAAAAAACTTATTTATTTTATTTCTAATTACTTATGTATTTTACTTTAATTATTTTATTTATATTTATTTTACTGCTGCTATTTTTACTTAATTTATTAAGGTTTATTTATTGTAGTTACTATAGTTTATTTTATTTTATTTTATTAAGGTTTATTTAGTTTTATTTTATTTTATTAAGGTTTATTTATTTTATAAATATAAAAAAATGAACATAGATGCGCTTATAGAGAAAATTCAACCTAAATTCATAATAAATTTCTATGAAATTTACTATGAATTTAGGTCAAATTTCCTGTATAAGGCCATCTATTTTCACTTTAAGAGAAGCTCAACAAGGCAGAGAGGGACGGCCTTATAAACTGATGTGAGCGCCCTTCGGTTGACGAGGTGGGACTAAACACTGGCCGCAACTAGGACCAGGCCTTTAGTCCCGGTTTGTGGTAGGAACCGGGACTAAAGGGTGGTGGGCCAGGAGCGTGGCCCATTGGTCCCGGTTTGTCCCACCAACCGGGACCAATGCCCCCACGAGGCCCGGCAGGTCCCTGGCCGCACGAACCGGGACCAATGCTCACATTAGTCCCGGTTCGTGACTGAACCGGGGCTAATGTGAAAACTGTCCTGTGACCTAAGCCCCTTTTCCTACTAGTGTTGCTGGGCCGGCCGTGCTATTGTAGCCTAATGCCTTCATTTTTCTAGTTGTTGTGTGCTTTTGGGCCAGCGATTTTTTTGACTATCGAGAGTTTTTGTAGATGCTGCTCGTTCTGGCAGACTGGCCGGGCCAGTAGTTAACTTTTTTTTTTTATGGTGAGAGCCAGTAGTAACCTTAGATGTCTCAAAAACAAGTAGTAATCTTAGCCGTTTGCATGATTTTCCTACCATCCGGCCTTTTGTTGTTTTCTGTTTGGTTTTTCTGTTTTTGCTTTTGTTTGTTAAATGTTCATTTTCTTTGAAAAATCAGTTATTGCTTCACCATAAAAAAGAACTGAAAGCTTTGTTTACATTTATAGTAATATTTTGGAAAAAAGTGCTTCTTTATTTTTTAAATTATTCATCATGTGTTGAAACAAATATTTTTTTTAAAAACATCATGTATATTTAAAAAAATGTTCACGGTGTGTTTACAAAAACAGAAAATAACTAAAAATACGACAACAAAATAAAATTGGCAGAAAAAATAAATATGATAATAATAGTAGTAGTGATAATAATAATAATAATAATAATAATAATAATAACACCACAAAAGTTGCACTTTGAAAGACGTAGTTGTAGTCGCGGCTACACTGTGACTAGTGGATGATATGCAACTGTCCCCCTCCTGACAAAAACATCATTGAGTTGCAGTCACGTTGAAGACATGCAATTGCAGTCAGGAGTGACACTTGCAGTGGTGTGTTTAATGACAGACATGAAAAGAAAAAAAGTTCCACACCGATAGTAGACATGTAATTACGCGCGATTTAATTTACATGCAATTGTGTGTGATCGATGTATGTGCAAATAGGTGGTAATATTTTTGAAAAAAATAAAAACTAATAGAAAACAGAAAAATGGGGAAAAGAAAAAAAGAAAATAGGAACGAAGCTGGGGAACAATCCAGCGCGAATGCAACACAAAGCAATGACAAAAAGAACAAAAAACAAAACAAAAATGCGTGCTTGAACACCTGCCCAACCCACAAAAGCATGCCTGGTGTCAAGTATGCAACTGTGCCCCTCTCCTGCCCGCCTATGGGGAAATGAAGGTCAGTTGCAGTCGGATGGTTAGACATTAAGTTGCAGTTGGGAGCGACGCTTGCAGTTGCGTACCTAGTGTCAGACATGCAACTGGCCCCTCTCCCGCCGCCCTACAACGTAAAAAAGGTCAGTTGCAGCCGGATGGGTAGACATGCAATTGCAGTCGAGGGTGACACTTGAAGTTGTATGCCAAGTGTTAGACATGCAACTTCCCCTCCCTCTCTCGGCACCCTCCAACAAAACAAAGTTCAGCTGCAGTAGGGGGCGACACTTGCAATTGCATGCCTAGTGGCCGACATGCAACTGCCCCCTCTCTCACCGCCAGCTGACAAAACAAAGTTCGGTTGCAGTTGGATTGGTAGACATGCAATTGCAGTCGGGTACAACGCTTGCAGTTGCGAGCGTAGTGTTAAACATGCAACTGCCCCCTCTCCCGTCGTCATCTGACATAATAAAAAAAGTCAGCTGCAGTCGGGTGGATAGACATGTAGTTGCAGTCGAGGGAGACGCTTGCAGTTGCATACCTAGTGTCAGACATACAACTCCCCGCTCCCCTCTCCGACTGCTCACCGAGAAAACAAAAAGGATAGTTACAGTCGGGTGGGTAGACATGCAGTTATAGTCGAGGGCGACACTTGCAGTTGCATGCCCAGTGTCAGACATGCAACTCCCCCCTCCCCGACTGCTCACCGAGAAAACAAAAGGATAGTTACAGTCGGGTGGATAGACATGCAGTTGCAGTCGGGGGCGACACTTGCGGTTGCATGCGTAGTGTCAGACATGCAACAACCCCCTCTCTCACAGCCTACCGACAAAACAAAAGGTCAGTTGCAGTCGTCTAGGTAGACATGCAGTTACATTCAAGGCGACACTTTAGTTGCATGCCTAGTGTCAGACATGCAACTGCCCCTCTCCCGCCTCTCTTCGATGAAACAAAAGTCAGTTGCAGCTAGGTGGGTAGACATGCAATTGCAGTTGGTGGTGATGCTTGCAGTTGCGTGCCTAGTGTCAGACATGCAACTACCCCTCCTTTCCCGTCGTCCTCCGACATAACAAAAAGGTTAGTTGCGGCTGGGTGGGTAGACATGCATTTGCAGTTGCATGCCTAGTCTCAAACATGCAACTACCCCCCTCTCCCGCCCACTAGCAAAACAATGGTCAGTTTCAGTTACCGCTGAAAGTTATTGAGTTACCGTTGTGTTTTTAAATTCCTCCCATAAATAGATGCCAACTGCTACCCATGTTCTTGTGCTTGCAATGACTCAAGCAAACTTCACATACCATCGCCTGAGCGCATAAAAAAACAAACAACACAAAGATGTTAACAAGGATATGAAAATGACATATTTTATGACCAGACAAGCAAACAACGGTTTCTTAACTAGGATATGAAAAAGCAAACATATATGCATAGATGATATAAAAAAAGAAACAATTACTAACAAAAATATGCATAAGTGGATTATTTCTTCCGTATAAGTAGATATATTAACAGGATGTGGTCACAAAAATTGAAAATGAACATATTTTGTTGACTAACAAACAAATTCTGCTACTATCAAAAAGAAACATTTCAAAAACTAGACAGAAAAACAAACATACATGCATACCTCTAGAATGTCTACTTGAAAACTAACAGAACTCTGCATTGACTAACAACAAATTCTATTGCATTTAAAACAAAGAAACGTTTCTATTTGAAATTACTACAAACTCTGTTTGAAAATACTAGACCTCTGTTGATCCTCTGCTAAGAATGGGGAAATGGAAATAAAACTCACTAACCTTTGTTGATCCAAAGTATATTTTGACTACTGGTAAAAAAGAAACTATTAATCTGCGCTTTGTCCAAACTACTGGAACAAACAAATCCCCCTCGAATGGGAAAAATGAAGATAACTACTAATCTCTACTTAAAACAACCTACTGGAACCAACAAACAGAAGAAATCGGAGGAACACCTACTCTCAGATCTACAGTATGACGGCTAAAAAAAGAGGGATAAGAGAAACGCCAACCCAGCCCAGCGAATAACCCACCGAGAAAACCTCCCATGTCCCCTGACACAAAGAAGCCCGACAAACAAACAAACGGGCTGGACACACGTGTTACACATGCTGAAACAAGATAACCCACTTCTAGCGAGAATCTTGAAGCAAACAAAGATCCGACGGATGGCGCGTCGACTTTACTAAATCTCAGTCGACTGAGATTTAGCGAGTCTGTTAAAATAATGAAAGCTAAAAAAAACAAAAAATAAACTAAAAATGGGACAATAAAAAATAATAACAAAAGAAAGAAAAATGGGAAAAGAAAAGACATACAAATGATAGATAAAATGAAAAGGGAGGAAAATGAAGAAAAAGAAAAGACAAAGGACGAGACAATAACAGCCTAAAAACACACATTGAGATGCGACCTGAAAAAAAATAAAACAAAATGAGAAAGACCTGCACGACAAAGTCACAACGCGAAAACAAAAAACGGCCCAAACAACGGAAGACACAGACAAACAGAGAACCGGGCTGGACACTCTCCTTAGCAGGCTGAAAACAAAACAACCAACTCTCCAACACGAATCTTAAAGCAAGTAATAATCATACGGCTGACACGTTGACTGAGACTTCGCGAAGTCTCAGTCGACTGAGATTTAGCGTCACCGTTCCAACAAACTCTCCTTATCAGCAGAAGTTACATGTTGGCTGAACACTTTTTGCTTCCTTGTTGACAAAGTGTGGATGCAAGTTGAACACCAGCTTCGTTTGACACAATTAGGTGAGAATGGTCGTTGACTTGATCCTCTTGGACAACAACACTATGAGCACTATGAGCTCCTAGAGCAACAAAAAAGCCAACCCTCCAGCTTAGGGGCCACACCATGTGTTTGGTTTCCTCTAATATCCCTGTGAACAGAGATCTCGAGTACTCTTCTAGCCAAAAAGTAATCATCTCTCCTCTATGTCTGAATCAACTGCCAGGAAGCCCTAGCTTATATACAGATGGGGGATGCATCATGCATGTTAAGCTCCTTCACATTTTTATCAACGCATAGCATTCCTGTGAGATTATATTCTTGTATCTCACATGCTAATTAAGCTCCTTTGCATTTTTGTTGATAACTAGCCATGCATAGCATTCCTGTGAGATTATATTCTTGTATCTCACATGCTAATTAAGCTCCTTTGCATTTTTGTTGATAACTAGCCATGCATAGCATTCCTGTGAGATTATATTCTTGTATCACACATGCTAATGAAGCTCCTTCACATTTTATTGCGCTAACTAGCTAACGCATAGTGTTAGAGTTATATTTATGATGGCCTTTGGCCTTTTGCATCCTGGCCTTTGGCCTCCCACTTATACATGTATATATGATGGCTTTAGCCTCTTGATAATATCATGTTGCATATTTTCCTAACATGGTATTAGAGTTATAAGTTTTTTTTTCTCCTCCCGCACGCGCATCTGGTGCTGGATCAATTTCCATCGATGAGCATTCATACTTGTGCTTCCGTCCAACTGATCTGCTTGCGCGCCTAGCTGCTGCTCCTGGACGCATCTCCGCGTCTTCCTCCTGGGCAACTCGCCGCTGCCGGATTTTCCTCCTGGTCAACCCGTCCAGCTCCAGATCCTGGTTCGCGGCTGCTCCTCTGCTCCGCCGCAATTCATCCCACACGTCCTGCCTCTTCACCGTCCGCGCAGGGACGCAGCTCCACTCCCCTGCCGCAGGTCTTCCCCATTGGTCGTGGATCGGGCTGTGACCGGCGCCCTGTTGGATCCTCTGCCGCTGGTCTTTCTCGTGCGTCGCCGGTAAACTCCGGCTGCTGCCGGCGCTCATCAGGCCGCCGAGTTCTGTCCATCCGGCGGCTCACCGCCCGCGACCTCTCCATCGAGGCGCTCGGCTGGGGCGGCCTGGATCTTTTCCATCGAGGCGCTCGGCTGGGGCGGCCTCGATCTTTTCCATCGAGGTGCTCGGGGTGGCCCCGATCTGTTCCATCGAGGCTGGGTGGCCTCGGTCTGTTGAGGCTGCTGAGTGCTGTTTCGGTTGACACACTTAAAAGAAAAAAATGTCGTCGTCATCCGGTGTTCCCTATGTTGATCCCGTCTCACACAAGCGCCGTCTTTCGGTGCTTGGTGCTCGTCCACACGTGACGTTGTCCCCTCCGGCCTTTTCAGCATGGTGCGGTGGGCGCTCTACGTCGAGTCCTCCCGCGGCTTCCAGGCGCGGCGGTGACCGCTCTACGTCGACTCCTTCCACGGCTTTCACGCGCGGCGGTGACTGCTCTATGCCTACGCCGACTCCTCCCGCAGCTTCCGCGCGTGGCGGTGACCGCTCTACGCCGACTCCTCCTGCGGTTTCCGCGCGCGGCGGTGACAGCTCTACGTCGGCTCCCAGCGTGGCTTCCACACGCGGCGGAGATCGCTCTACGTCGACTCCTTCAATGGCTTTTACATATGATTCTACGTCAACTTGCTACTCTTGGTCGACTCTACACGCCAATTCCACGGGTGGTGGCGACTGCTCACCATCAACACGTATTTCTACGTCGACCTCCTCTGTCATGTCCTTGTCAGCGCGTGAGATTGCGCAGCTACGACGCCTGCTTGCTACTTGGAATTCTTCACTGACAGGTTCTGCAGTTTCCATGACTGACTCTTCTGGCACTGAGAAATCACCTTCTAGTCATTCAGGTACATCTCCGTGGATTCTTGACACCGGAGCATCTTTTCATATGACTTATGATTCTTTCACTTTAACCTCTGTTCGACCTATCGATTCTCCTATTCGTGTTCTTACGGCTGATGGCACTCCCCTCTCTGTAGCTAGTCGAGGCACTCTTAGCACTTCTTCATTTCATGTTCCTCTGTCGCTCATGTTCCCTTTGGCCTTTTGCATTCTGGCCTTTGGCCTACCACTTCTACATGTATATATGATGGCTTTAGCCTCCTGATAATATTATGTTGCATGTTTCCCTAACACATAGCATTCCTGTGAGATTATATTCATGTATCTCACATGCTAATTAAGCTTCTTCACATTTTATTGCTAACTAGCTAACACATAGAATCATATATTCATGTCCCACGTGTGCAGATTGCGAAAAAAAATGCTGAATTGCCAGATTGTAGGCTTGTAGCGGTTAGGAGTCAAATTTCATCAATGTTTAAACAGGGTAATATGGTCCTAGTTCATCAATCTAGAAGGCTGCATTTGCCAATATTATCAATATATTGGTAGAGAGTCCAAAGCGTACCGGCTAACAAATATCTCAATACATTTCTTAGTAGAGCATACATCCATCCATTACATGCTTCCACAACACACGCATTGCTACCTCCACCATTGTCAATTTCGATTAAGCTCTTGTGCTCAGATTACTAGTGTCACAAGAATTGTGAATCACCGCATTCATTCCCTGGTTCAGTTACACTTACACATACATATACAGGCGTGATCCCTACATGCAGGGCCAAGATGAGGTGGTGGCGAGAGACCAGGACGCCCTACACTCTAGGCGCTACTGTTACAACAGAATACATCATGACATGGTACACATACAACGTGACGGTTCAACACCCCCCTGCAGTCCGAACGGTGCTAGGCAAGACGTTCAGACTGGACCGGAACTCACGAAACACCGAAGAAGGCAGCCCCTTTATGAAGAGTTCGGCAAACTGGGAGGTAGTCGGGATGTGGAGCACCTTCACCTCGCCAAGTGCCACATGATCAGGAACAAAATTCAGGTCAATCTCCACATGCTTAGTGTGTTGGTGCTGAACAGGATTGAAGGACGGGTACACAACGCTCACATTTTCACAATAGACAATAGTGGCACGGCGAGGATCCTTCACTGGGGAGACTCGTCGCGCGCCATCTCCGCTACTAATCACCGGAGGATCCCCTCTGCTGTCTCCGCCCCACCTCGGCCAACCCACACCGATCCCCTCCTCAGATAGAAAATTCAAACACACCTGACGCTACACGGTCGAAAAAGCTATACCCGTTGTAGACCCGCGAACCCGAAAGCCACAGAGCCACCCCGGGGACGCGATACTGAAGACAAACGAGGCGATAAGATTCGTGCGAAATCCGACGGACTAAAAAAGGATCTGAGACCAATTCATTTTCAGACGACTGAAAATTAGTAAAAGTGAAAATCAATGGCTTAGAATTATTTTCCTCTAGAACTAGCGTCGTGCTCGGAAGATGCATCGAGTATAAGATAGTAGAACGCTGTGGCACGGACATAATTAATTAGACTCTGTCTTGACAGCACACAAAGCGTACCAAAGTAAATCATTCAAAAAAAAAGTGGCGGAGACAGCAAGAACGTTTTTTCCATGGAGGTAGAACTGATCCTAGATGCCCTTTACTAACAGGAATGCTAGCTATGTAGGACCTCACTCTCCCACCTCACATCGCTAGCGTTGATGGTGATCCATCGAGCATAGCCATGCTGACGATCCTGTGGAACGACTCATTGCTGTGGGTGCAGGTTACATCCCCATGGACTTCATTCTGGTCACTCATCTTTGCTGCACATGCCGTTTTGGAGTAAAATGCCTTGTCAATAATCAGAGCCTCTCCGGTGCTGTGCTCTCCAATAATATATGAACAGACTGGTAACATGCTTTTGGCTTCCTCTAGTATCCTAGTGAACCGAACAGAAATCGCGAGTACTTTTCTAGCCATTGAGTAATCACTTCTCCTATTCCTATATGGTCTGAATCAACCACCTGGAAGCTCTAGCGTATATATAGATAATGAGATGGATCATACATGCTAAGCTCCTTCACATCTTTATTGTTAAGCCGATACATAGCATCAGTGTGACCATATATGCACGCATACTGCATGTGCGGCTTGAAAAAAAATGCTGAATTGACAGTTTGTAGGTTTGTAGCCGCTACATAATCGTGCTCATAAAAAATAATGGATTTCAAAACGGAACTAGGTCTTCACCTTTAGTTTCATGCTCATAAACAAATAGTGCCGAATTTGTGTGAAAGAACACAAATACACAACTCAAACCACGCTTGCAAATTATCAGGTCTTCCTCTTTAGTTTCATGACTTTTTCGAGAGTATGAGAATGGTGTACCGTATTTTCTGTAGAAGATATAAATATAGTTAAAAGACTCTGATGACACTGCAAGCAGTGCTTCGGGTAAACTCCCACACTGACACCAACATTACAAAGCTTATACTCTCATCAGCACTCTTCCATTGCTTAACTCCTCCAATATAATGTACTAGCTAGAACAAGTTCCCGCACAGAACGTTGTTGATATCTGTTCCTAAAAACTATAGTATTGCGCTGCTTCCACAAGTTCCATGTAATTAGAATAACCAAAAGTGTCAAACGTATCTTGTGTTTGCTCTTAAAAACATTCCGCGCTAGTAACACCAGGCTTCCAATATATCCTTGGTTGTCAGGATCTCAACGGTGATTTTTAGTGTTGCAAAGCAGCGATGCCAGATTTCTCTAGATGTGTTGCATTGTATGAGAATGTGATCCAATGGGAACTCCCAAAGCCAAACAGGTTTAGCAGATGACAATACCATCACCAGTGCGCGGTGCTCCAAACCTCCTCCCACACTTCCATTGCTCTTCCCCATGGTTTTGGCTTGTCCTCATGCATGGCACGGTGGATCTGCTCAGTCGTGCGTTGTGCCGGATCCAGCGGGGAACGCTGGCATGTCACACTGCACCAGGCCTGGTGCACGCGAAGGCTTGGTCAGGGGTGATGACGATGTCCGTGTCTCATACTTACGTTCATGAATTTTCGCCAATGATGTTGATCTTTACATGATGATGATCTTGATAATCTTTAGATGATGATGTTGATCTTTACATGATGATGATCTTGCTGTGATTTCTCATATTTGTGTGTTCAATTAATGTGAATTTGAATGGAAATGGATAAAACAGAGAATATAAAAAAACATACTGTAACAGAACTATGCCGACGGCAAAGCCGCATATCTATGTCCGGGTGAACCAGTAGCCGCCACTTGGCAGGGGGTATGCCGACGTCTAAGCCGTCGGCTTACCTCTTCGCCCAGGAGCGCCCAAGGGGTGCCACGTGGCAGGGGTAAGCCGACAGCCTGGCCGTCGGCTTAGTCCTGCCACATGGCAGCCTGTGATACGCCTGGCACGGTGACGGCGCCGTCAACCGCCGTCTCGTGAAAAACTGTGCGGACGGTCAAACTATGCCGACGGCCGTAAGCCGTCGGCATAGGAGTCTATGCCAACAGCATATCTATGCCGATGGTCTGACAAGACTACACTGACATGATCTATGCCGATGGAATAAGCCGACGGCTGCCGTCGGCTTAGGGTTATGCCGACTGCCTGCGGCCGTCGGCATCGTACGTTGTTCCGGTAGTGAAGTCACTCTAGCAAGGAAGGGACATTTTCTGGCTCGCATGGTGCTGGGTCGGCAACGATGTGCTGCTGCCGGTGGTGGGCAGGTCGGTCCTTTGGATTACTCCGGGTTGTGCTGGGTGGTGCCCTAGGTGTGGCTGCATATGGTCATCTTCTCGGTGTGGTGCTGGCTAGCATGGTGTCGAGTGGTACTGTTGGTTGTCTTTCCACTTGTGTACCAGGTTGTTGTGGTGCACTTCTACGGTGGTTGGCAGTTCCTCGTTGTGCAGATCACAGGTTTTTGTCGATATTGTGGTGGTCACACGCTTGGTACGTGGGGGGCAGCCGTGGATGGACGGGGAGGCCTCCTCTATCTTGTTGTCAGCTGTGGTGGGCGCTATTCTGTCCGGTTGGTGATCTCCATGGATGTTGTATTGTCCCATGCGGGAGTGTCGTGCCTAGGGAGTGGCTGCTTCTTCCTCTTTGACATGTTGCCACCGACAGTGGTGCCCCGACTTTCGATTTTTGGGCCTGGTGTGGTCTCCCGTTGTGTCCTTGGCTGGTGTTGCCCTTCAATGGTGCCAGTGGACGGTACGGTCTCAGCTATGTTGTCCCCCTCGGGTGCTCTCGTGGCTCTTCACACAACGGTGAGTGTGCATGTCTACGAAGCTATCCGGTTGTGCACTTGGCTTCGTGATGCCCATCTACTTTTCCAGCAACATCCTTCTTGTGTTGTAACATCGACGGCAAGTGGATCTTTGTCTTTACTGGTGGCGCGGATACAGTTGCTCATTGACCTTCAGCTGAGCCTGCGCCAATGGCCTTGAGGTGTCATGGTTTGGTCTAGGCTGATTGGAGTTCTTCGTCCAAGGAGATGGTGCTTCTCGTAAATTGTGCCTCCGTTGGTTAGTGGTGCCGTCAGGTTGATGCATGCGGTGTAGCACGGGCTATGCGTTGCTTTTTTGGATAAGAAGGTAGGCTGCAGTCTACCTGATACTAGTTCCGTCCTGATTTATTAGTCCTTCGTGTAGTTTAGGTCAAGCTATGACCTTTGATTTAACTATTAAAAAATAAGTTATACACCCTAGATATAGTATCATTGGGAACCTCTTTTAAATAAGAATCCAACAATATAAGTTTTGTAACATACAACTTATAATTTATTAGTTGAATCTACTGTCAAAGTTCGAAACAAAATACAAAGGGGACTAATAAACCTAGACGGAGGTAGTATATCCCAAAGCCAGACTGAAGTCTGAGAATTGAGTACAATAGATGTGGCCACGGGCATCGCATCAAAGAAGAACAAAAACGGGCTAAAAACTAGTTAACTATGCGCCTGAGAGTAATAGCTCTGATTTGGAGCGAAGGAACTTGCATGGCTCTGCTTCCCGGAGCCCCGGAGGTTTTCTTTGCGGGATCCGGAGTTTAATAATCATGGCAATTTCATAGCAAGAAGTAGAATGTACAGTTGACAGCTTTCAATGTGATAATAACCCTGGCATGGCGAACCTTCCAAAGATGGACTACACACGCAATGAAGAGCACATACCAATGGCGATCGACAGCTTGCAACGTGATAATAAACAATGTTAGCGAATGGGAGTTCGTTGCTTGGTGTATGACACCCAACTTGGTCCAAATATAGTGGGCTACTGCACATCTCGTAATCAGGTGAATCACGGTCTCAGCCTCCCGACATTAGTCACCAAAATAATGATCAATGTTCTTCCGTTGCTTCTTCATCATGAAGACCCAAACATTCAAGCAGTCTCTACTTGACAGCCAAAGGAAACTCCTCCATTTTTTTGGGCATGATCATAGCTCCAATTAGTGCAGACGGTTCCCATACAACCCCCCTAAAACTAAGGAGACCATATCACCGTAATAACCATGGGTAGTAGCCACCTTGTCTCAAAACACATCAAACCAGTAATCTTCCACAACCATTGAAGGGGTCTGAACATCCTCTAGTAACCGTCTCAAACTGATCAACTTAGTGGTGCGTGAGAGATTAGGAAGCAGTTTTAAATCCCACTACCCTGAAACTATGATGACACCAAGTAGAACTTGTCAAGGGAAAACGTCACAAGATTTGGAAATAACATAGCAAAACGGCCAGCCGAGCACCACTTATCAGACCTAAAGGATGTTAGCTTCCCATCACCACCAAACTAGTAGAAGTTTGTTGCACCAGGGAATGAACTGAACTAAGGATTTCCAAATAGGTGAGTCCAGTCCTAGTGCAACATGCAATAAATTCCTGCTCAAGAATCTGGATTTGGACCAGCTAGCGGTAGCATGGTACGGATGATCCGTGGAGAATTTTGCTCATAAACTTGCACAACGTTGGATCATTTTGCACAGCCATGTCCCGAGTGCCGAGCAACCATTCTTCTTTGGTAGTATCACATGCTCCCAAGCTACTAGACAATCGGCTCTCTGAGGAATCTTGTGCACAGAAAGCGGCAATCCCAGATAACTGCAAGGAAGTGCACTAATAGGGCAACCAAGAGTCCCTTCAGCTTCCATGGGAGCACTATCGCATTTATAAGAACAGGTACAAAAGTGCTCGTGTGGTAGTTGATCTTCAAACCAGTAAACTCTGAAAAATCCTGTAAGACTTTCTTAATCTGAACAACCCGCGAGGCATCACCTTTTAGCAAAAATAGCGTGTCATCGGTGTATGAATGATGAGGAAGAATTCCAAGCCATCAATAGGATTAGCAAGACGACTATCGACTGCAGCCTGTATACATAATCTCTGAAGGATGCCAGCAACAAGAATGAAAAGATAGGGGGAAAGCGGATCGCCTCGGCGTACGCCACAATTAAAGGGAATACTGTCACCAAAGTACCCGTTCATCACGACCTTAGCCCGTCCTGAACTCAAAATTTCGTTGCATTTCGATGGCGTTATTGCATTGTCTCAGCAGTGTGATGGCGCCATGGTTCCTATCGTGACTTGCTTGTAAGGATGGCCTCGGTATCTCGTGTGCGTATGTGTGTTGGCATGTGTGGTTGTATGCACCGGTAGTTTTTGGTTGTGTCTCTTCTATTGTTTTTCCCTCTACACTGATTCACTTGAACATATCTTCGATGAAGCCACGAGGCTTCTAGACAAAATCGAACGAGAACATTCAGATGGACTTAGCTCCCCATGACCATTCAAAAAAAAAAAACCATTGAAAGGGACCGCATGAGCGCTCGCCCCGTCCTCCCCCACGCCTTCACACCCTTCTCACCGGCGCCGTGCTTGCCGGAGTAAATTGCACGAAACCACCACTTTGAAGGCTAGGTTTGCAGAAAACACTACGCTACATTTTCGTTGCAGAACACACCACGTCTTGTGTAATCGTTTTGCAAAAACCACTGATCGGCGGATTAGAGGTCTTTGAGCATGTTTATGACAAATGGGGCCCGTTCGTCAGGAGCTGACTTGGCAAAAACATGCCACACGTACACTTTGACTGGTCTTCTCTGGCCAAAACGATAAGTCATTTGGTTTTCTCGCATGTGCGCCTCTACCCACGCCCAGTCCCGCAGACGGACTGCACCGTCGTCACCGGCGCGCCCAACGGCCCCTCCAGCTCCTCTCCCCTCCCTCTACTCCTCTCCAATCCATCGTCGCTCGCCCCGCCCCTGCCAAGGCAGAGGTTACAGTCGCCGTTGCCGCACCGAGGCAGAGGCCGACACCAGCGCTCCCCCGTGGATCGGCGCCATCCTTGAGCAGGGCCACCCTGTCCTCGCAGGGATCCCGACGCTGCCTGGAGCACCGTCGTCGAATCCATGTCAGATCTGGAGCACCTCGAGCACGAGGCGGGTGTCTTGTAGCTCGGAGACGGCCGAGGAGCTCGCGTGCGCGGCCTGGGACACGCCGACGCGGTCGGGGGCGCGCCGCCGGCTCCTGCCCGCGAATCTCGTCGTTGGTGGGCGGCGGCGCCCATGGAGGCTTGGGTCGACGTCGTCTTCGAGACCCGCCGGTGGACGCTGCTGCCGTTGGGGCAAGGGGTGCGCGATGTCCTGCTAGGGGAAGGGGCGCGCCGTCGGCTGGGCGACCCGCCGGTGGACGCTGCTATCGTCGTCTTCCCGATGCGCTGCTGGGGGAAGGGCGCGCCATGACGGGGAAGGCGGCTGAGGAGAGGAGCGCGACTACCGCAGGGCACTCGCCGGTGGACGCTGCTGCCGCGGAGGCCGACACCGAGGGAGTTGGGGCGGCGGGGGTGGTGGCTTGAATGGGGATTGGGCGAGAGGAAGAAGAGAATGGACTGTGTGGGATCGTGTCAACGTGGCGTTTTTGACTAGTCAAAGTCCCCGCGTGGCATGTTTTTGCCAAGTCAGCTCCTGACGAACGGGCCCCATCTGTCATAAACATGCTCAAAGACCTCTAATCCGCCGATCAGTGGTTTTTGCAAAACGATTACACAAGACGTGGTGTGTTCTGCAACGAAAATGTAGCGTAGTGTTTTCTGCAAACCTAACCTTCAAAGTGATGGTTTCGTGCAATTTACTCTGCTTGCCTACAAAGATGCAGCCTGTGGACGCAGAGCAGACTGTGAGGTTTGATGGCCCAGAGTGAGCTCCTCATGCTGCAATGCAAAAGATCGATCGACAAAGGTACCCAAGCACGCTGAGATTCTGTTAGAATTAAACACGACTACTGTCCATTCCGTGCATGTGTACATGTAGGTTTCAAAACGAATCCCAGAGTAGGACACAAGTTGGATAGGTTAGCCAGTATATATATACTCATGTATCGATCCAGTAAAATCTGAATCACTGGCAAGAACCTCCAGCTTATATATAGATAGGGAGATAGATCATGCATACTAGGCCCGTTCACAATTTTATTGTCAAGCAAATACACATCAGCGTGACCATGTATACTGTCCATGTATACACATCAGAATAATTTTTAGTGGGTGGTATCTGGATGTGGAGTAGCAAATTTAAGGCATGTTAGGGCGCGTCCATGGATGATTGAGGGGTCGAATATACTGTCCGCGGCTGTAGATGCTCTTAGAAATTTTTTCCTATGGAACTAACGGACATAATTTATTAGATTGTGCCTTGACAGTACACAAAGTGTACCAACGTAGACTTCAAAAAAAGGACCCCGATAAGTACCACATGTGTGGATCAAAGCAACGTGGACCAAACGCCTCCATCACCACAGATCTCGCCACGTCACCGCATGCACAAATGACGAAACTGATCATATCAGCAGGAATCTTTTGTTTTTTCAGTTTTAAAAATGTTTTATATCTTAAATTGAAAAACTTATTAAAAAACCATTTTCACCATTAAATCCGTTGCGATGAGATCTATGAAACTAGATCTCATACTGATATGTTTTGACGACTTTGTTTTCATTAAAAGTTGCTTCATGTCTGTTGCACTGAAGTCAGCCTCGCATTTACACTGAAGTTGCCAAAATATGTTTCAACTATTTTTCTCTTCTATGTTTAAAGTAAATTTTGACATGTTATAAAAAAGGAATTAAGAAACTAAACCTACAATGGTGAATTACTAAAATTTGCCATGATCCGTGAATTTTTTTTGACATGGTTCATAACTAAAAGGAAATCTGTCATGGATTACTTTAAAAATTCATTGCCAATGACTCAGATTTGACATGAACTATAAACTAAAATTGCCATGGTAAATTATTTAAATTTGCCATGATACATGCACTAAATTTGCTATGGCTCATACAAAAAAAATAATCATGCTGAAAATAAAAAAAATGTCATGGTCAAACTACTAAAAATGTCATAGGGGTAGCTCCATTGCCGCGATGGATTTTCCCCAATGAAATTCGGAAGGTTGTCGTGGTTGACAAAGTCATTCCCAAAGCGGAACATGTTGGACCCCTGCAGTTTTGGAGCATAAATGCCTTGTCAATAAGGGAAGATACAAACCGGTGCCTGGGCTGTGGCGTGCGCTCTAATAATATATGAACAGAGTGGCTACATGCTCTTGGTTTCCTCTAATATCCGAGTGAACCGAACAGAAATCGCGAGTACCTTTCTAGCCATTGAGATTGAGTAATCACATCTCCTATATAGTCTGAATCAACTGCCTGGAAGCTGTAGCTTATATATAGATGGTGAGATGGATCATGCATGCTAGGCTCCTTCACATCTTTATTGTTAAGCCGATACATAGCATCAGTGCGACCATATATGCACGCATTCTGCATGTGCGGCTTGAAAAGAAATGCTAAATTGACAGTTTGTAGGCTTGTAGCGGTTACATAATCATGCTCATAAAAAATAGTGGATTTCACGGATCTAGGAGTTTCATGCTCATAAACAAATCGTGCCGAATTTCTGCCAAAAAACACAAGTACACAAAAGTCAAACCACGCTCGCAAATTATCAGGTCTTCACCTTTAGCTTCATGAATCTTTTTCGAGACTATGAGAATGGCGTACCACATTTTTTAGAAGATATAAATATAGTTAAAAGACTCCGATGACACTGCAAACAGTGCTTCCGGTAAACTCCCACACCGACACCAACATTACAAATCTTATTCTCTCACGAAACCTTCGAAACACACAGCATCAGCACTCTTCCATGTGCTTAACTCATCCAATATAATGTACTCCCTCCATCGCAAATAAGTGTCTCAAGCTTTATACAATTTTGAACTAAAAGTAGTACAAAATTGAGACACTTATTTTAGGATAGAGGGCGTACTAGTTAGAACAAGTTCCCTCTGAGATCGTTGTTGATCTCTGTTCCTAAAAACTATAGTATTGCACTGCTTCCACAAGTTCCATGTAATTAGAATAACCAAAAGTGTCAAGCCTATCTTGTGTTTGCTCTTAAAAACATTCCACGCTTGTAACCACCAGGCTTCCAATATATCCGTGGTTGTCGGGATCTCTCAACGGTGACGTTTAGTGTTGCAAAGCAGCGATGCCAGATTTCTCTAGATGTGTTGCATTGCATGAGAATGTGATCCAATGGGAACTCCGAACGCCAAACTAGCTTAGCACACCACAACACCATCACCAATGCACAGTGCTCCAAGCCTCCTCCACACTTCCATTGCTCCTCCCCGTTGTTTTGGCTTGTCCTCGTGCATGGCTGGGATGATCTGCTCAGTTGTGCGTTGTGCCAGATCCAGCGGCCTACGATGGCGGGTCACACTACCCTGGGCCTGGTGCAGGTGGCCCGCTTGGTCAGGGGTGAATGTCACTCTAGGAAGGGGCATTTGTTGGCCAGCATGGTGCAGGGCGGGCGACGATGTGCTGCTGCCGATGGTAGGCAGGTCGGTCCTTTGGTTTACTTCGGGTGGTGCTAGGAGGTGCCCTGGGTGTGGATGCACCTGGTCATCTACTTGGTATGGTGCAGGCTAGCATGGTGTCGGGTGGTACTGTTGGTTGTCTTTCCACTCGTCTAGCAGGTTGTTGCGGCGCGCTTCCGTAGTGGTCGGCAGTATCTCAGCGTGCAGATGGCAGCTGTGGAGACAGCTCGCTCTCTACGTAGGGGCCAGCCGTGGATGGATGGATGGGGTGGGAGGGGGGAGGGGGGGGGGGGGGGGGGGTTTCTTGCTGTTAGCCGTGGTGGGCGTTGTTCCATTGGGTTGGCAAGTTCCATGGATGTTGTATCCTCTAATGCGGGAGTGTCGCGTGGCCCGGGGTGTGGCTGCTTCTTCCTCTTTAGCATACTGCCGCCACGAGTGGTGCCCCGGCTCTGGATTCTTGTCTAGTGTGTCCTTGGTTAGTGTTGCCCTTCGGCAGTTCTGGTGGACGGTACGGCCATGGCTATGCTGTCCTCTTTAGGTGCTCTCATGGCGCTTCACACAACGGTGAGTGCGCATGTTTATCAAGCTATTCAGGTGTGCACTCGGCTCCATGACGCCCTTCAAATTTGCGAACGACATCATTGTTGTATTGTAACCTCGGCAACAAGTGGCTCTTCATCTTCACACGTCGTGTAGACTGGGTTGCGCCAACAGCATTGAGGTGTCATGGTTTGGTCTCGGTTGATTGGAGCTCTTCGTCAACAGTGATGGTGCTTTTCGGGTAATGTGGGTTTGTTGGTTTGTCACGGTCTTTGCGGTGGTTGTCGGTGGTGTCATGTGGTTGGTGCCTGCGGTGTAATATGGGCTATGCGTCGCCTTCCGATGGTGTTCTTGCATTGTCTCAGCGGTGCGAGGGCGTCATGGTTCCCTTCGTGACTCGTTGTAGGGATGCTCTCAGTGTCTCATGTGTGTATGTGTGTGGATGTGTGTGGTTGTATGCGCGGGTATTTTTTGGTTGTGTCTCTTCTATTGTATTTTGTTCGTGTACTCTGTTTCATTTGATACAAGTTTTACAGTAGTTGGCATTTTTTGGAGCTGTTCGTTTGTCTCGATCTAACGGCGCATACATACGTAGTACTCGAAAGTACGCGGATGAAAGTACTCGAAAGTACTATTAGTCTAGGGGCATTTTAGTCCTAGGAAATATATGACAAGGTGGGGCCCTCTCGTCCAATGCAAAACCGCCGCCCCTCTCGTCCAATGCAAAGCCGCCGCCGTGCTCCTTCCCCTCTTCCATCACCATTGCAATCGCGGCCATCTCCTAGCCTTCTCCTCCTTCTCGCGGCCGCAACTTTGCTCTTCTCATCTTCCACATCCACCCCCCTCTTCCATCCACGCAAGATCCTCGATGGAGCAGCAGATCGAGCACATCGGCGGCGGCGAGAACGCCGACTTCGTGGAGATCGCCGGCGGCGAGAACGCCGACTTCATGGAGATCGCCGGCGGCGACCAGGTCAAGATGGCCAGGTTGACGGAGATCCGTTCTTGGTTTCACAACATATTGCAGATGAACTGGACGGCAATGGCCACTTTGAAGCAAATGACGAGGAGGGAGAGGGCAAAGCTTTCCCCCCCACCCGCACAACCGATGCACAAGGTCGAGATCCTCCTCTGGGCGATGGAGCAGGCCGATTCGTCCAGCCCGTGGACCAGGCGTAGGTGGTGGGCGTTCAGATCCAGGGTAGAGCATCCACTGGATCAGGAACCCACGGTGCACGAGGTGCCGTTGCAGATTGTGGAGCCTCCAACCGAGTCGGAGATGACTCCGAAGCGCAAGAGGAGGAGGAAAGTGGTCGTGACATCACTTCCCCGCCGTTCTCCACGCTTCCCTCGCCGCTCTCCTCGTCAGAACGGCGGCCGTAGCTATGTTTAGGGTAAGATTGCTGAATTTCATTCATCATTACTTGCCACTTGCTTAATTTGATTCTCTGCAATATGTTCTTGCTACCTGTGTACTTGAATCCGTAGCCTCTGGATGGCAGCTTAGTTTGATCGACGAGGCTGTAATGAGTCTAGGCATATAGCATTGCTATGTTTACTTGCTACGTTTTGATGTGCTGGAGTTGTATCCATGATAGGAAATTTTGTCTGTCACCTCAAGAGTTGTGTTCAAATTACGTGATGCAATCTGTGTAAATTGAACTTGCAATATTTTGGCTGCAAGCAGTGCCTCCCGAAAAGTTCAGTACACAGTTTAGAGTGATAGACTCTGGGTTGACACTGAAATATTTCAATACTGCAAGTTTAGTAGATAGTTGTAGGCACTGAAATATTTGAGTAGTGCAATTGCAGTACACACGGGTACACACTGAAAAATTTCAGTAGTGGAATGAAATTTCAGTACACACGGGTAGACACTGAATATTTCAGTACTGCAGTTTCAGTACACGCACGTAACCCCAGAAATATTTCGGTGTA
Source organism: Triticum aestivum (assembly GCF_018294505.1). Classification (NCBI taxonomy): domain Eukaryota; kingdom Viridiplantae; phylum Streptophyta; class Magnoliopsida; order Poales; family Poaceae; genus Triticum; species Triticum aestivum. The sequence continues at coordinate 13,184,744 of NC_057811.1, forward strand.
GCAGTTTCAGTACACGCGCGTAGCCACTGAAATATTTTGGTGGTGCTGTTTCAGTACAAGCACGTAGCCTCTGAAATATTTTGGTGGTGCACTTTCAGTACATGCACGTACCCACTGAAATATTTCAGTGGTTCACTTTCAGTACACGCACGTACGAAATGAAATATTTCAGTGGTGTTGTTTCAGTACACGCATGTAGCAACTGAAATATTTCAGTGGTGCTGTTTCAGTACACACACACGTAGCCACTGAAATATTTCAGTGATGCACTTTCAGTACAGAGATGTAGACACTGAAATATTTCAGTAGTGCCATGTCGGTGATCTTGCATCCAAATATTTAGGGCTTCCTAATGATTCAGCAAAAAAATAGACATAAGCAGTGAAATAATTTTTGTAGGGATGTTGGCTTACTCATGTTTTAGAGTGGTTGGGCTTTTTTAGAACCGTTCGTTGATGTCGATCTAACGGCAGACAAATACGAAGTACTGGGTAGTACTCCGATGCCATATCAATGTTGCTGATATGAATTTGCATGTTTTCACCAAGTGTTGTGTCTGAATTAAAACTGAGCATTTTTTGTTGATGGTATCCATGGATCTAGAACTCCTATGAATTTGCTCATGTTGGATGTTTTGTTCTCCATCATTTGTACTAGCATTCCGTGCGATTAGCTGCCATGACAAGACCCCTGGCAAATTTATTTTCTTGCCTCCAACATCCCAGGTGTGTTTTGCAGGAAAAAACCTGGAGTTCACCAGGCTGGCTGAAGTTGTGAGGCTGGGAGGCTGATGGTGCTGCTACTGGCTGATCCTTCTTCTTTCAGCTTTTGTTCGTCCTTTCTCAAGCCGTTGGACCAGGGCTACTTCCCTATGTGCTGTTCATGTATTAAGTAGTTCCTTCGAATTTGTAGTATTAGTTAGTTTGAATGTGGAAGTACCTTAATATTTAGGAACGAAATGTTGCTTTGTATGACCAAGGGTTTGATACCTTAATCTTTGGATAATTAATTATGTGAACTGTTGGATGTGGCGCACAACGAAACGCCTCTACCATTGATACTAGTTCAACATGTCGGTCCAATTAGAGACCAACCACTACCATATAGAACAGTTAGCATTTCATACTACAACCTGGCACGTACAAAACATCACACAGTGGAATAATCCCAGCGAGTAGACCACTAAATACCGAAAACATCACAACATGTCAGAAGTGTTTTAAGCATTTTATCGTTGCAAAAACCTTAGAAAATCCATACAAATGCCGACAACCTTAGCAAACTAGTCATGATTGCTTTTCATGTTGATACAAAGATGTAGAAAAATATTGGGTCCGTTTACAACCTTAGCAAACTTGCTTCTCATGTTTACATCACGGCCGCCGGGTGAAGGAGGAGAAAAGCCCACCTACCTAACATGAGTTTTCTCACACACCACGGCCTGCATACGACTACAAACCCAGTGATATGGGCCACGATGCAGGCCCGTGGGTGGTTACAGAATGGAACACGAACAGCACGAGCCCCACGACCCCCACGATCACGATAACGACGAGCGCCTCCCTCACGCGACGAACCGCCTCCCCCAGAACTCAAAAAGGCACCTTCTCCTCCATTCCTCCCTCATTATGCGAACCACGTCCATCTACTCCACAAACTGCAACCACCGTCTCTGTCTCAAAACCGCCGTCGCTGGAGAAGGGCAATGGCGGAGGAGCCGTCTACCAAGCGTCGGTGTGGCGAGACGTCCGACCAGAGCATCAAGGAAGAGCAGAGCATCAAGGAAGACGACGTTCAGGTCCCCGGTGAGAAGCGCGACTACACCACCAAACTTGACAAGGTGGAACTCCACGGCAAAGAGACGCTGGAGGTCGTCTGCACCAGCAATCCAGACACTGCCGACGAAATGCTCAGGAGGCTCTTCATGAAAGCCGCCGGCATGTATCCTAGATTCGTCGGCGTTGATGTGGAGTATACCAGGGATGACGAACCTCCGCAGTACGCAGCAGTTCTGCAGTTATGCGTGGAGGAACTCTGCCTGGTGTACCACATCGCTGCGGCCACAAAATGGTGAGCCATCCTACTCATATACCCTAGTTTCTCAACTACATGTACTAGTGTAGATTGTGAAGTGGACGCACTAGTGTGGTTTCTCAAGTACATGCACTGGCATAGATTTTTACCCTGATGCACTGGATTAGTATCTTAAAATCTTGCACCAGATTAATCACCAAACTTGATATACTAGTGTAGTTTCTGCACTTGATGCATTAGTGTTGTGTCTACCGGTGTGGATGCATTAGTGTTATTTTCTCAAGTTGATGCACTGGACTAGATGTATTAGTGTTGTGTCTACTAGTGTAGTTTCTGATATACTAGTGTAGTTTCTGATATTGATGCATTAGTGTTGTGTCTACCGGTGTGGATGCACTGGACTAGATGTATTAAAAGTTGTTTTTGAAGTTGATGTAGTGAAGTAGTTTGCTGTAGTGTTATTTTCAACTGTATGATCCAAAAAGAGAAATAACATCATGTACTTCATGCATTCATCACTCGTATTGTTTGGTTCTGGCACTAGCAGTGTCACACTTTGCCACAATTTTTTGCCAAGTTTGCCTAAGGTTAGTTCATCAAAATGAGGGCCACAAGTTGGCAAGCCTAAGGGAATCTTGCCACACTTTTTGTGTGTATGCCATGTGGGACCCAAGTGTGGCTTGCCTAAGGTGTGGCTTGAACCAAACACACACCTAAGTTGGTCAAACTTGCCTAACCTTAGGTGTGGCAATCTTTGGCAAACTTAGTCACAAACCAAACAACTCCTAAATCTTCAAAATTACTACTAATCTTCAATATGTCTCTCCCCTTGAAGGCCCAAGCGCCTCAAGAGCTTCCTCCAGGAGAAGAAGTTGTTCACCTTTGCCGGTTTCAGCATTCATAATGACAAAGAGATGCTGAAGATGTCTGGTTTGGAGATCAACCCCGAAAAGTACATCGACATTCAGAAAAACTATAGAGTTCCATATGGCTGCAGAAAGAAGCCGTACGACTCCTTGGCTGATGTTGCAGCCAGCGTCATCCACCCATTTTACCAAAACATGAAGAAGAAGATCAACAGGACCGAAGACCATAAACTGTGGGGGATCAGCCCGCTGCCAGACTACCTCATCGAGTACGCAGCGAAGGATGCGTACGCCACCTACAAGGCTTGGAAGATAATAGACAACATCAAATCAGGTGTGGAAATTTCAGAAGCACAGGAGGCTGACCCCTACTACCACTGCCACTACGCGGCATGAAGAGAGATCAAAGTCTGCCTTCAAGTTGCTAGCGCAGTGTCCTTTTATGATATCTATGTTTCTTTGTTGTTCGGTGTGTCTGAACTTATGTCCTATGGTGTGTCTGAACTTATGCTGTGCGGTGGTTGATCTGCCGTTTATCTTAACAGTTTGCTGCTACTCTGGTTTAGTGTTCCAAGTTGTTAATACTATTTTGGTGATGCATGATAAGCCTTGTACAATGCTTGATGCGTACGGTGGTGCTTAGAAAAATAAACAGGGTTTTTCTGATGCAATAGCTAGTAGAGCATTAGTTACCAGTTAATAATAGTTGCAATCCATCACAAGCAATAGTACCTAGATATGAGTAGATATAGGTACGGTAATACACGACAAGTACTCGCAAACAAGAGCTAACATAACAAGTTCATTTCACATTGATACATGGCCCACCCCAGTTCTAAATGAGGTGGATGGTGATCATCATCCTCAAGTCATGGCGACGGGTGTTCGCAACAGTGAGTAGGATGGCCTGTCCTACCCGAAGATTCTTGGCACGAAGGAACTTTTTCCACCCTGCCCTGCTCAAGACAGTGCGACCGTCCGTGTCCACTGCATAGGCACAGCTGGTGATGGAGCCCGTTCTGGTAAGGCGTAGTCCAGCAGCCATGCCTTCTTCGTCCGGGTCGATGCCACAGCTATCAAGTAACCTCTTAGGTAATTTCTGAAAACAGTTGACATGATATATGATCATGTCACGTGCAATTATCAACAAAGCATACACTTCAAGACACATATATCATTGGATTCAACACTGAGCATATATATCATCACATCACTACACTATACGCCAAGCATCAAATTACTACAGTAATTAGGCATATCATTAGATTACTGCGTACACTAAGCATATCATCGCATATTACTACACTACATGCATGTCATAAAATTCTTCACTAAATGAATTCTAAACTAGGCCTCTCATCACAGTACTACAACATGCATATCATATGAACTACTACACTAACTAAGCATGCATATCATGTAATTACCACACTAAGTAACATACCATGATATGCCGTTTAACATTCGTCCTTGTGAGGCGGGTCACGAATGGCTTCCCTAGGTAGTCTTCACGTAGCGGAAGCATGTCCCAGAGGTTGCCGATTTCCTCGTCGCCCAGTCTGAGTCCTTGGGCATACAGGTATTCAGCAAGTGGGTTCTCATCATCATCTGAATCGTCATCATCTGAATCAGCATCATCTTCCTCCTCATGAACTTCATCCTCACTATCCGGAATCAAATTTAGATAGATAACAGAAATCCTGGGCCTATCTCTTCTGAAGGAGAAGCAGATCAATTCACCCCCACTAAGACGCATGCGGGCGATGAAACGATCCCAATCATCTCCTCCTATCTGGGTTATCTTTCGCCCCTTCTCGACCTGCATAGTGTATGGGCCCCCAAGAGCGTCGAAGGTCACGGTGTCTCCGATGAGCTCATTGAATGCCAATCTCACATTGCATGGTACGATCTGTGTAAGATAAAAACAAATAACAGACACAATACATTAGTGGAAATAGCAAAAAAATGAATGTACTGTCAGAAGGTTCATATAAATTGTTACCGCTGCAACAACAAAAGAAGGCTGGAAGTAGATGCTGAACAGCGTGGCAGTAGAAAGGCTGGTCCGGCACCGTGAGTTGCAGCGTCCACATGGTGCTTCCTCCATTCTACACAGAACATGTTGAACTCTAAGTTGAATTGTACATAGTACAATACAAAGATCATACATATAATAAATCATAGTGATAACCTATACTGTCAATGGCAATGCCCGTCTCATCTAAACCTGGGAATAGTTCGGCATCCAAACTAAAACCAGTCCAATCCACGGCACACATCAAAACTAATCTAGACCAAACCGAACTATACATGCTCGTCATCCAACCCAGTCCAAACCGTTTTCAACCTTTGGATTGAATCCAAAGGTTCAAACCGTGGACAAAGCCATATGCGAGGGCACGTCATGAATCTAGATCAGACATGACATCGAGAGATCCGACGAGCTCCGGCCGGCAACAGCCAATCGGCTCAGATCCGCCTCCGTAGGGAGACGCGGTTGGGGAAGGGAAGAAGAGGGGAGATCTCACGTACTTGCCGGAGTTGGCGGCGGCCGCGCACCGGCAGCGTAGAGAGGGGTCGTCGGGAGATGGCGGCGGCGGCGCTGGTCGAGAAGGGGAGAAAGAAAGATGTGGAGTGGTCGAGACGGGGAGAAAGAAAAATGTGGTACATGTGGTGGCGTGGTTGTGTGGATGACAAGGGGACCCACTTGTGAGACCGATAGCAATTGATGGCAACCGCAGGACCGCGTGCACGACCGCCACGTCCCCACGTGGAATGGGGACGGCCGGGTGGGTGTGTCAAGTCAAATCGGCACCCGCGGCTTCTCGGTAACTCCAACAGGCAGGAGCAGTGCATTTCTTCCCCAAATCGGGTAGAAAACCCTCGTCCTCTCCCGAACCTAACCACCCTCTCTTCCTTCCTGACCACCTCACCACCCTCTCCTCCTTCCTCACCACCCTCCTCCCTTCCTACGCCTCCCTCCTCCTGTCTTCGACCGACGATGAAACGCGGGCGTGAAGATGCGGCGGACGAGCCGGAGGCAACCATCGGAGCAGAGCAGTCTGCTGCCGTGGCTGCAGCCGTGGGTGGAGCGGCTGAGTCCGCCGTAGCGGTGAAAGCTGGCGGTGCAGCGACCGTTGTGCCTGCTCCCGCTGCCATCGCAGCCGTGGAGGCACCCGTCGGCGAGCAGAAGGTCGGGGATGATCTGGAGGAGGAGGAGATGAGAAGGCTTAAGCGCAAGGTGCATGACGAAATCGAAGAGCTCTACGAGGAGAACGCCATAAAGGAGTTCGACGTAGATTGCAGGAAGGGCAGCGACTTCGACGAGGATGCCATCGACGAGCTATCTGAGGTAGTACTCTGTTTTTTGCTCTGTTTTTTCATGACATTGGGGTTTTTCTTGTTAACTAGATGAGCATCAATTTCACTTGGGCGTGCTAGTTGTACATATGTAGGATTGTAGGGATTTAGCATAGATCTTCATTTGGATCTGGATTTTTAAATCTGATTCCAGCAGATACTCTGGTTTTTTCCATGGCATTGAGGTTTTTCTTGTTAACTAGATGAGGGATACATTAATGAAAAAAGTGGGTTAAACAATGGATATATGGCAGGATTCTCCATTGGCTTCCCCAGGACAGTGACAAAATGCTGCAGTTCCTGATTCATTTTTGTTTATGTAGATGAATTAATTTGCACACATGTTCATAGATGATCAGTTTGCACACATGTTCATAGATGCTCCATTTGCAAATTCTGTACAGATTTCCATTTTGCAAAGGAAGTGATTGCTCCCTTAATAATTATGGGCTGACACAAAATCAAAACATTTCATGTAGCCAATTTGCCCCAGTATATTATCTAGATGATCACAGCCACATCTCTCATCAATATGACCAGTGAGACACCCCATAGCTCCTTTACCAATTTCCTTCTGAAACTTATCAGGGTCTAACAATGTTGGAGAAGCATTATTGCCGCTGTCAGAAAGAATAATGGTTTCTTCATTCCAGAAGATAGAACAAACCCCCCTTGTGTGAAACATGGAGGAGTATAATGAAGCCATTTTTCTGATTCCAATCAGAATTACACCTGTAACAAGTATCAAATATCATTAAACCAAGCCAGTTCATGAAGTCTTTCATGTGTTAATTATGTACTACTTGTGCACTAATCTATAAATGCAACTATTCCACCGTCCATATTTATGCATGTCAATTTCTTTGGCTCAATTATGTATGTGCACATACGCCTTATTCCTAGCAAATAGATAGTTGCCATGTTACACATGTGTACTAATTCACTAATTCACAGGAGGATGACGACGACGTGGACTACGGCATGGACAGCAGGCACAGCAAGAGCCGCTACACCCTGAGGCATCTGATTTCTGGCAAGATCAAGTACCGTTTCTTTGGCAAGATTGGGTGCCCTTTCTGTTGCAAGGTGATCGGTGGCGGCATAGATGGCATGATCCAGCATGCCTTCAGCACTGGCAATGGACATGGTAAGAACCATAAGGCCAGTACTCTGGCTAAACATGCGGCCTACGCACGCTTCCTCGAGATTGTCAAAGTCAATGAGCCCTACAACCTCCATTGAAGAAGGGAGAGAAGTGATGTGCTGCTAGAGTGCTGCTGCTGCCCCAGGACCGCCGTGTCCTCTTATGTTATCTATGTTTCTTTGTTGTTCGACTCTAAAACTGATGTCCTATGGTGTGTCTGAACCTATGCCGTTTATCTTAAGAGTTTGCTGCTACTCTGGTTTAGTGTTCCAAGTTGTTAATACTATTTTGGTGATGCATGATAAGCCTTGTACAATGCTTGATGCGTACGGTGGTGCTTAGAAAAATAAACAGGGTTTTTCTGAAGCACTGGTGCCTATTTCTACAGGAGAGACGCCTAGTTATGCGTCTACCCTGTACAAATAAGCACCTGTGCTTAAGAAAAGCCTGGTTTATGACTATGGTAGTTATAGCTTGGCATGATTATGTTTAGTGTATAACTCAGCATGATTATAGCTTCACAAAATTAAACCATGCAAATGATTGCCGATTCCACCTATTGCCAAATCAAGCTTTGTACTGATGATGCATTAGATATTGCTATAAGTAGAGGATGCTCATGATTGCCAAAAGTACCTATTTCCACTTTCTGATAAGAACTAAACGTGTATGAAATGATGCTAAAAGTAGAGCATGAGCATGAGCATTTATCAATTGATGATCAATTGATGCTACCTATTTGTGTTTGAATGGGCTCAATAAAGCTGGTGCTGGTTTATGCTCTCTGCGTGACCGTGATGGTAACGAAGGCACTTGCTTGGCTATGGTCTTGCTGTCAAATTTAAGTTTCAGTTCTTTAAGACTCTTTGTTTTTGCTGCTTCCTCGGGATTGACTAGCTTTCTCGGGCGTCCACGTGCTCTCTTCCTTTTTGGGGAGTTGGGTGCACCACTATTGGGGGAGTTGGGTGCACCGGTATCCTTCTGGGAGTTGGATGTGTCGGGTTCGTTGGAACCATCAGGATTGTTTACTAATTGCACGTCGTCTTCTGAACCATCAGGTAGAACTGCTTGCTGGGCATCGTACACCTCCTTCTGTATAAGAGAGAGTGCTGCGTTAGTTCTAATCATGAGACTTATGAAAATGATTTGTAGCACTAACCGTTATGGGGAACTTATATGATTCAAGACGAAGCGCGTTGCAATTTGAATGCAGTAAGGCTGTACATATTTTCCACCTGAAAATATCTATCCTTGCCTATATTTGATAACCGACACTTATGTCAGCATAGCTTTCAAGCTAAACAAAGTACAAATGTTAATTAGGCATTCAATTACCTGGTTGAAAATATCGGTCATTTCATCCCCGTTCCATGACAACATGTACTGCAGTGTCCAAACCGCACAGGAAGTCCTGCGATGTTTAGTTAAAGATCAGTAATGTTATTCGTGTAGGCAAATAATAATTTATGAGGCCATGCCTACCCATCGGTCTGTTGTGGTATGTTCTCATAGCGTTTTTTGGTCCATTCGGCAAAATTGATGTTCTTAGCTGGTGATATCAACCCATTCTTGACAGCTTCGTCGATGCAGAACTGAATCGAGTCCACCTAGGGTACGACGAGTTATACATAGGGTTACGGTACTTTGGGAGCTCATGTGCCATGCGGATCAAAAGAGGCAGCAAGAGAACACTTACAAGAGAATCTTCCTTGGTCTTGTCGCAATGATAATTCATGGAGTTGAGAGTCTGAATTTCTTTTTTGTCAAAATTAAACATCATTAGCATCCAATGGTTTTGGTGTACATTCAGTGGGACATGCACCTGCAGTAAAATTTGGGTTGGGTTGAGAACTGAAATTTGTCGTGTACAGTGTGTACATAAACTATGAAACTGAGGAAAACATGTACCTTTCGGCGCCCTACAAATTTTTCTGCTACACGAGCTAACCATGAGGCTGCACGTCCAACAGGAACCACCCCCTTCATTTGTAACAGCTTTTCGGTTTCTTCAGGGGATATGATTGAGGTAGTATCATTCTCAATTTGGCTAATGCGAGCATATGCCATAATAACCTGCCAAATTTTCAATCATACAATAATAAGAAAGTTGTTGCAGTAATGATGTAGACTAGAGTATAATGGGCTTACATCACCATAAATGTATTCCTCGTCCAAATTTCGCTTCAGTTTTTCTGCTGTGAGGGTAATGTCTCCGATTCTAGCTATTTCAACAGGGTCGTATGTTCCGCGGATGTAAACGGCTGTCTCTATGTCCTCATCCGTGAACTTGTAATCATTACCAAAGACAGGCTTCATCGGAGTTAATTCTGGATTCTCATTGTTTTCCGTCACATGTCTTGCACTTGGTGTAGTCGAAGTCCCTGCCGTGAATTGGATAGCCCTAGGAGTTCCTGTCAGTGATGAATTGCACACATTGACTTGATCCTACAAAGAACAAAGGTAGTTCATCATTAGTTTGTTACTTTTAGATATTAACGTGTTGGGCCATAAAGATCACCTGCACGCCTCCTTTCTGTGACACTGATTGTCGGTTGCTTCTAAATTCGTATTTTAATTCCTGTAACAATGCAAACAATAATGAACATGAAGGAACATATTCATACAAAATACAAAATGCACAGTATGACATACATGTAGTTCCCTCCTTAAGTCTTTAATTTCGTCCTCGGCCTTCGACAACCTAGGATTAGTGCCAGTTTTAGTCTTCATGTCGATCAAGTCTTCAGCTAGCGTCTGGTATTTGACATCAAATCTGTGCTCAATTTCCATTAACTTCCTGCCTACCTTCTTTTCATGATCAGCTAAGCGTGCATTCATGGCTTCAACTACCATGTCAATCTGTGTAAACCAAATAAAACCCCGTTGATAACAATAGCTAAATGAATGAGGTTCCATGACACCTATTTGTGATATTGCAAAAACAAATAGTCTTTGGAGTACATACTTGCTGGCTACTAAATTGCTGTCCTTGTGATGGTGCTCGATACGAATCATGTTGATGCACATGTTCATCATTTTTTCTTGGAAAATTATTAGAATTCTCAGACGGTCGTTGAGGAGCACAAATTTCCATGACAGCCTTTTTTTATAAAATATAATGAACCATTAGTACCAAATAAAAAATCGGATATAGAAAGTTCAATTGTAGATAGGTACCAGCCCGTTATGAAGACCTCCTTTGTCGTAAGCATCGCTTCTTAAAGTAGCCGTCGTTTCGTCCCATCGTGCGATCAATGGTGGGGGTCTAGAAGCATACATCAATCGGCCACTACGCACGTGCTCCCAGTACCAATACTACACAATAAATTAGTTCATCACCATACAGATATGCAACAGAACAATAATTAAAGGACATTAAGTAGTGATCTAGCACTAACCTGGAGCAGAATTAGATTTCCTTGTAGATTTACGTGATCTCGAGTTCTAAACTTGTGAACGGACTTGAAGAAGTGATTAAGTGTGAAACATCCCCAGTTAAATTTCCGAAGGTTTTGAAGATCTGTAACAAGGTTGAGATATTTCGAGTCCACATACTGTTGTGCTGTTGGTGCTAGTACAGTACCAATTGCGTACAGAATGAACCGTCTCAGGAAATCGCCGTCTGGGGCTTTGGAAGCTCGGATCGCCGTTTCAAGGTCAGAAATCAAAATTTGCCCATTGTTTGCATAGGCGGTAAACAATTCTGTGTCGGTTTGCATTTCCAGATGTGGCTCTATATCCTCCCCTTCTATCGGAATGCCAAATATACACTGCACGTCCTCTTTTGTTATAGGAATTGGCGTTTTTCCGATGGTAATGGATTGGGTGTCCATATCTATGCTCTTGGCTAGTCTAACCAACATTATGCGCCGTAGAGTCACTTCATGCATCTGGGTTAGACCGCCAAGACTGGTTTCTGATATGATGTACTTTTTGTGGTCTGGTGACAACAGTTTCATGGTTTTTCCGAACCTTGTCTGTGAGCATACTAACTTCATATGACCATGCTTTTCGCCGAGTTCCTGTTACATGCCATTAAATTATACTGAGTACACATGAATTATGTGTACGAAACGATTGTACACAAACAGTCAATTACTTACCGCATCGGTAATTTCGGAGATGGGCTTTTCTCCATTATGAAGGTTCGTATCTGAAACTGACATTGCTGGCTCCTATGCAATGATAAAATCCGGCTCAATTAATCTGAACAAAATTGGAAAATGTATAACAAAATTAGCAGCGAATTAATTTTAACAAAATTAACTGGGTCATTTAACATATGATCCACTTATGGGTTTAAGCAGAGAACCTATTTGGGTGCAAAACCTATGAGGGTTCAACTACTAAAGGAGCGGCCGACAACGATTATAAAGAGTTACGATCAGGTAATACCTTCTCTCGGAGACGGTGCCGCCGAGTAGATGGCGGCGGTTAGTGCGTCGCAAACTATAAGTGCCGGTATAGCGCGGTCGACGGCGCAAAGGAAAAACGGCGCGTTCACGCGAGGAGGAGGCGGCGAGAAGAACACTGACGTCCGACCCCTCAGATCACGTTGGCGGTGGGCGGCGAGTGGTGGCCGCCGACTCCTGTATTCCGTGGGCGACCGGCGTCTCCGATCTGATCTTGCAGCGGTCGTGGGAGGTGCGGACGGCCCGGGTGGTTAGAATGCGGAGCTGTAATCGCGGGATTTAGGGAGGGGTGGGCCGCGTGAGTTATGTGAGATTTGGATAAATGATATAAAAAAATAAGAAAATCTTGTCAACTCGTTTAGGGGTTTAGGGGTTTAGGGTTATTAGGGTTTAGGGTTTAGTGGGGGGGTTAGGGTTATCAGGGTTCAGGGTTTAGGGTTATGGGGGGGGGTAGGGTTATCAGGGTTTAGGGTTTAGTGTTGACATGCAAGCCCGGAAATGCGTGTGTCAGAGATCGTACTTGCGTGTACATGTACTAATGATCCCAAACTTTCTTAATGGCATCCCATGACCACATAGAGAATGCATGCATAATGGTTTCCATGTGGGGCAAAATTTTGAATGTTGTTACGGTTTAGTGGGGGGGGGGGGTTAGGGTTATCAGGGTTTAGGGTTTAAGGGTTTTAGGGTCGACGGAACTATGTTCGTCTTACAGTGGACGTAGCACACACACCGGACATTGGTCGAGCGTTCATCTACAATGGATTCCCTCCGGTAGCATCGATCCGGTCCGTTGACTGGCTCGGCCAACAAACTTCGTCCCACATAGAGCATGCATCCATCCACTGGACCGGATCGATGTTGGGTTGGTTTCATACAGGTGAGGAACCCAGCTAGTGCTTTCGGGGTGTTGACATGCTAGGCCGGAAATGCGCGTGTCAGAGATCGTACTTGCGTGTATAATCCCAAACTTTCTTCATGGCATCCCATGACCCCATAGAGAATGCATGCATAATGGTTTCCATGTGGGGCAAAATTTTGAATGTTTTTACGGTTTAGTGGGGGGGGGGTTAGGGTTATCAGTGTTTACGATTTTAGGGTTGACGGAACTATGTTTGTCTTACAGTGGACCTATCACACACACCGGACATAGGTCGAGCGTTGGTCTACAATGGAATCCCTCCGGTAGCATCGATCTGGCCCGTCGACTGGCTCGACCGACATACTTCGTGCCACATAGAGCATGCATCCATCCACTGAACCGGATCGATGTTGGGTTGGTTTACATGTACATGTACAGGGACCGGAAATGCGCGTGTCAGAGATCGTACTTGCGTGTACATGTACTAATGATCCCAAACTTTCATCATGGCATCCCATGACCCCATAGAGAATTCATGCATAATGGTTTCCATGTGGGGCAAAATTTTGAATGTTTTTACGGTTTTGTGTGTCTGTGTGGTGGGGGGGGGTGGTTAGGGTTCAGGGTACATGCCACATTGTTCACATTGTCCAATTAACACTTTGTATAGATTTTTTGGGTAAAAAATGAACGAAATGATGCAACTAATCTGAACGTAACGTTTGGCATGTATCAAACCAAGTAGCCACTATTCCTCAAAAAAAACCAGTTAGCCACTAATTGCGCCAAACATATCACGTAATAAATGGGTTGACAATTATTTCTTGAAATTCGTGGAAGGAATTTATTGCTCTTCCTTTTTTAGAGAACAATAAGTTACAAATTTTATTTTGGAAACAAGAAATCAGTTTTCAATTTTATTTGTCCTTTCCAATAGATTTCAAATGAGCTTTTCCTTGGTCTGGTCATACAAGGCATTAAGCACACATGACATTGCTTATACAGAAGCTGACTGAAATAATTTGTTAACAACTACTAACGACTGATGATCAACAAGTAAACAAATCCCACAACAATTATTGAAAAATAAAATCCCGCGGCCATCTGATTTGCGTGCTTCTTCAGATCGATCAACTGCCTTAAGTTCTTGTTGATCTTCTTCAATTCCACCTTGAGTTCCGCATCCGCCACCATCGGAGGAACATTGGCATAGCCCTTATTATCCACCGCCGATGGCAGATCTACCTCTAGGGTTGCCCCGTGCCTCAAATCAATGAAGCCATCCGTTTGAAGCCTCTCAACGTATTCATCCAGCCACTCAAAATGCTTGCATGTTTTCAGGTTCTGAAAAAGGGAAGGGAAACCCTAAATACCAATTCCGAGGAAATATAAATAAATCTGGGGTCAGAATTCATAGCAAAAAGACACAACAGAACATAGATTTAACCTTCCCCGCTTCTGGTTTGCTCTCGCATTTCACAAATTCCCGCCCATGGTTTCCATTCTTCTCCGATATGGTTGTCAAACGCTTCAGTGGCGCGATGCGTGGGCAGTCGGGGCATCTGGTCATCGGTAGTGAACCATACCGCGGCCATGATGACGGAGAGGCCGAACTGGACATGGACATCTCTCGTCTCTCACCGTCCGGCGGCGATGGCAGGCTTCGTCGCCGGAGAAGAATAACAATTTGGTGGGGCAAGGGAAAGGGAGGCAATGGTGGGCCGCGGGTTGGCACGGGCACGGCGATGGCTCGGGCTTGTGTGATATGTGGTTGGACCCGCGGTCAGTGCACATGTTTTGGAAGCCCCCAAAAGATCGTGCTCCTTAAAAAAATTGCATCAAAGCGCATTACTTCAAAATAACTAATTATCCCTACAATCACGGATATATACCTTCCCATTCTACCGCATATCAACCCTATCCTAACCACCCCCATCTACCTTGTTTCTCCTCACATAGCCATCGCCGGGATCGCGCCATCGCTTCTGAAGCGACCACGCCGACGCCGGATTAAAAAGGTCTCCTCCACGGCTCCTCCCATCTTCGATTGCAGTGCTGATTATTTTTTCCATTGATTCGACCAAGAAGTCATTTCCGAAGAGATTAGAAAATACAGCCTTTGCCATAGTTGAGTAGTTCTGGTGTAATTGGAGTACAGGATGTCATGCAAGAGCTTTTTGATTGATAGTTTGTAGTAGTTGTTCGTACGAACTGGTTATGAATATATTTTCTCGGTGGTATTGTTAGGAATTAGTTGGATGAGGTTGTGGATACAGTTTTCATACTATGGGTATATGTGTTGTTGTAGGGACCATGGTCTCAGAGGCGCATAACAACCATGCGGAGTACGACAAGTCTTTGCATGAAGCGCGCCGGGAGATCGACTTGAAGGTGCAAAAGGATCGCGCTGAGGTAGATAAGAAACTCAAAAAAGAACGTTCATACGTGGACAGGATGATAAAGGAGGAGCGTGAGGAGTTTTCCCGTAAGATGGCGAAGATGCGTCTTGAGATTGAAGAAAAGTATAAGCGGGACTGTGAGGACATGGAAAAAAAGTTTTTCCTTGGCTACAAGGAAATGCATCAAACGTTGCAGAAGGACCGGAAGCTTGTGGACAGTATTATACAGACAGAGCGAGTCAGGATGGATGCCTATGTGTTGCAGGCACGTTCGGATATGGACAGCAAGCTGCTACAGGAGCGGTCGGACATGGATTATAAGGCCATGCTGGAGAAGGTCCGTTTGGAAGGACATATGTTAGAAGCCCGTGCGATCTCACGGCCACCCCGACAACATGTCTTCAATTTTTCTCCCCCTGTAAGTATTTCGCACCGATTGTATATATTAAGGACCTTAGTATTCTATGATACAAACATCTTCAATTTGTGGCAACCTTATGTCGGCGATTGTATGTAGGCTAAGCATCATGAGACGGCACAGTCGCCATCCACTCGAGAAAGTGCGATAGAGTCACCCGTTCAATGCCACATCACTCCACCCCAACAACATATCTTCAATTCTCCCCTTGTAAGTACCTCCCAACGATGCCATACCCAAGATATGGTATGACCTTTTAAAATTTGTGTGTAAACCCACTGTCGACGTTTCATACGCAGGATAAGAAACGTGGGATGGCAGAGTCCCCAGTCACACCACATGAAGGATACATTCCACATAACAAGGTGAGAAGGTTTGAGATGGCACAATCCCCAGTCACTCGACATGAAGGATACATTCCACAAAAGCAGGTAACAACACCGCAATTTTGCTATGCACATAAAAAATTATGTTTGCCCCTTTACTCATTTAATGTATTAACTCTGATGTGAGATACTAGGTGCTGGTCATGGAATTTATTGTTAGTAGGGATGATGAGATGTCACATGTCCCGAGAGCATACTTTGATGAACACCCGGCAGAAGTCAGAATTTTTGAACCCCTCAAAGTGACCTACGATCTCATTATGAGTGAAATGAGAGATACTTTTGGTTGCAAACTGGGAGCAGAACTGTACTACTTCTTACCCGGGTCTGCGTGGAAGCTGCCAGAAGGAATGTTCTTGATTGCAGGACCAGATGATGTAGAAAAAATGCTTTCTGATCTGAATGGCAGCAAGAAATGTCACCTGTACATTGTGTACAATAGAACTACGGGTCCTCATCCCGAGCATGACTTTGATCCAGAGGTTCAAATTTTACATGTTACATGCATCTAGTTTATGGCTACGTCATTTTTAAGTTCTTCCTAATACAATTCCTATGGTTTTCTACAGGAAGTGAGAATCCAAGAAATGGAGGGTCTTGCTAGAGAGTTGGCGGAGAAAGATCAAGAACAACTTCAGTTGTATGGTTACATTGATGTTAAAGAGAAAAAGATTGAAGCACATGGGTCGTCGCCAAGCCCGACGCAATCTCCAACGTCGCAACGCAAGAGGTCACTGGATTTTGGCAGTGCAGAAGACCATATGGAGTAGGCTCAATTGTTTTTCAACCAGTTTAAGCTTCAAACCAGGATTATTTGTTGCAAACAAACATTTTTTTTCTGTTTCACACTATGTTCGCAATTATGGTACAATTTATTCATGAGACAGTTCTTTGAACAACAATGCATGTGTTTTATGATCAATCATACAGTTGTTTCTGAGTTGTTTGTGAGATGGCATTGCATCTAAAGAAGTTTCCATCTATAAAACTTGTAAAAAATCATTTATGTTGTCTTTGTTGAAACTGTTTTTTCGTGCCTTTCATCTACACGTGTAATCATTATAGCCTACAAAACCATACAACGTCGCAAAACAATTTCCAGTTTGCATGGATGCTTGTCATGTTGGTACAAGGGTTTCAAAAAAATTTGGGTCCATTTCAAGCATGCCGAAAAAATCCGTCTTCCCAGACGGAACACCAATTTTTTCCATCAAGCGCGCAAGCACACCCCCGTGGGCCGCGTGAAATCTGAGCTAACCCCAAAACTTGCTGGTTTTGACGTCAATTAAGATAGAAATATCAAGGGAAGAAGATAGAAATATCAAGGGAACAAGATAGAAATAGCAAGCAAAACACAGATAACCAACGTCGGCCACCCGCGCTCGCATGCATGCACGTCCGCCACCCGCGCATGCAAACCCACGTCGCCGCCCTTCCCATGCATGCAGGCCTCAGGCGCAGACAACGAGATGGCCCAACGGTCCATCCAGCGACCCAGCGGGTGAGGCTGGCGTGGGACGGCCCACCCGAATTAGGCCCAAGCGAGCTTCGCGCCGGGCACATCCCAGGGGTGCAGGGAGTTTAGTCCCACCTCGCCGAGCGAGGGGAGCTAGCACCGGTTTATATAGCGCGCTGAGCTTTCCCTCTCAAGTTCCTTTCTAAAGCGGGCAGCACATTGCCTAACCGTCTCCGTCCCTGCCCCGTGGGGCCTACTTGCTACCTGTTTTCACAATCTGGCGGGCCTCTGCATCCTGGCCCAATAAATGATTGGGTTACTAGTCGTATGCAGGCCGTTGAATTGTGAAAGCGGGCAAGTAGGCGGGCTTTTTTTGCACCGGCCCGATTACTTTTGTACACTGGGGGTATACATGTATTGTACGTGGGCGATTCGTTTTCCCTTGTCACGTGCGGCGGTCGTGGGCGTGGGCGGCGGCGGTCGAGGGCTAGCCACGCGGCCACGCGGCGCACGAAAACTTCCAAAAACGTCACATCCTATAAAGAGGGAGGGGAACCACCACCGGCCGCATCTCCCCCACCTTTTCCCCCAAATCGGCTCACCCCCTCTCTCCTTGCCGCATCGTCTCCCCCTCGTCTCCATCGCCCCGCCACTGCACCTACTCGCTCAACTCCACCGCCTCCCTCTCTCCGGTGGGTTCTCTTAGGCTTCGATGGCGCAAGGTGGTGGCGCTGCCGCCACTGCGCACGGAGTTGCGGTCGAGGCCGCGAACACCGCGGTAGATGCCGTCCAAGAAGTGGCCGCCGTCGGCGGTGCGGGAGATGCTGCACCCGCAGTCGCTGGATCGGTCGCTGCGGCGGCGGATCTGGTGGAGCAGGGGGTGGTGGGCTCGGACTCCGTCGTGCCGGACCTGGTGGTGACGGCGTCTGGCGGCGCACTGGATGCAGGTGCGGAGGCGAGCGACAAGCAGGTGGTGGATGTGGTAATCCTTCTCGTTCCCCTCCTCTCTTAGTTGTAGTTGTTAAGCAGAAGATTTAGTAGATAGGGTTTTTTATTGTAGATTTGTGATTGAATGCGGCACCCCCTGTTGCTTGTTAGGGTTTGTTGATTGAATGGGGAACCCCATTTGAGAGTTAGGATTTTTTGTAGTTGATTCGTGGTTGAATGCTAGAGAGATCATAATGAGAGTTAGGTTTTTTATATTAGTATCTGGATTGCCTCATGTGCTCAGATTTTGTTATATGCTGTATATGTTGTTAGATTTGTTTTGCATATTCCCTCAGTGGGCCACGGCAGGGGCTGAGCCGCCACCCAGTGTATCTATTAAAGTTGATATTGTACAAATGAGGTTAAAATCCTACTTTGTTCATTTGATGTACCACTATGTACATTACATGAGCCAGATGAAGTAAATGCAATTACTTGTTGTCAACCAATGTACTACCTCCATTAATTGGCAGACCTGAGCACTCACAAAATTATTGTTGGTGCCCAGTCTGGCATTACAGTTTGAAGGACCACAGTCAGCATGATCTAAAATTTTAGTTTGACCAAGCTATCATTGTAGAATGCTTGACCTTTGGATAATTTTAGGTCAAAGTAACATTTTAGGTTATTAGAAGCACATTGCAGATTGCTTGACCTTTGTATACTATGTTATATGTAGTTAGTAGTATAATTGAATTAATTACTTGTATTGCAGAATGAGGAAGCTGCTGGCAACAAGAGGAAGCTGGACATCGCTGGGTTCGACGACCCGTCTGAGTCTGACGACGACGAGGAGGTAACCCCAAGTTGTTTTTGGTCTGTTTATTAATCTGTGTGAGATGTTGTTTGTTGATGATGCCCTATATGAATGCCTCTAAATTGGAATGTTATATAGTTTATTCATTGATATCATAAAGTTGTGTTGTTTGGTCATTAATTAGCTCTAAATGGCATATTTGTGGTCTTTGATCATGAAACCTTATCTGAATGCACATAAATGGAAATATTGTGTTGTTTGTCCATTGAATTATTCTAAAATGGAAAGTTTTGTTGTACTTTCAATTAATTCCTCTGAAAGTTGTGTTGTTTGTGCATTAATTAGCTGTAAATGGGATATGTGTGATGTTTTTTCATGAAACCATATATGAATGCATATAAATGGAACTATTCTGTTGTTTGTCCATTAAAATCTTCTAAATGGAACTATTCTGTTGTTTGTGCATTAATTAGCTGTAAATGGGCTATTATGTTTGTTTGTTCATTAACGGGCAAGTAAATGGCAATTATTTGATGTTTGTTAATTACATTACTCTAAATGGGAAGTATGTATTTATGCAAATCATTTGTATGTGCAGTACAACTCTGGAGATGAGGTGGAAGAGTGCAACCACAAGTCCTTCATTGAGCATGAAGCCAACAAGATCAGGGAGAAGGGGAAGGCGGCGTACTACAAGTGGGGCAAGTTCAGGTGCCCATACTGCACCACTAAGCCAATTCCCAAGGATGGGCTGTATGAGCACCTTATGTCGCATGCACGCGCTGTAGCGACGAGTGGGAACGACGTGAAGATCAGGGCAGAGCATGCAGCCCTCCTAAAGGCTATGGGTCCCATCTAGTCACCCTCTGTGAAGCTGGTAGTGCTACTCATCATCAATATAGTTGATGATGTTTAACTTTTGCGCTAGTATGGTTGTGAACTGTGAATCTGGAAGGTGGAAGTGTTTGTGAACTGTTAAGTAGTATGGCAGACTCTTAAGTAGTATGGCAGACTCTTAAGTATGGCAGAGACTTAATTAATCTAGTATGTCTCTGAAGTATATCAACTGTCTAGATGCAGGTCAGCTATGCTTTGTTGCAGTGTTTATATTCTGATGCTGCAATGATCACAGTAGGTGCTTCAATGTTGCTTGACTGATGAGACATGCTGCATACAGTGGGCATGTGCTTGGTAATGGTGTGTGCAAATAACAAGCCTTATCTACATAGGATAGATAGTAAAAACATTGACTTGAGGTTTTCATAAGTTAGCATGATCGAATCTTCCATTACAAATTATTATTAAATTTAGAAAATGTTGAAAATCATTTTTTGTCAATTTTCTTAAGTTAGCATGATTGAATATTTCTTTCAAAAATAACCTAGCATTGTAAAATAATTTTTTTCAAAAATTTCTTTCATACACATGTTTGGCACATGTGTGTCACCATGTACAGGAAAATTGGGGTGATTTGGAGGTGGTGGAAAAATTCACCTTTTTTCAAAAACTGGCTTAAGTTACCAAATGGTCCCTCCGGAATGCAGGCATTTTTTCGACCACCTCCAAATCACCTCAATTTTGGCACACATGATCTCTTCCACAAACAATGCTAGGTTTCCAAGGTTTTGTATTTTTTTTGAATTTTTTTGAATTTATAATGCCCTCTAGACTGACTGCTGACATCGGTCTATGCCTCAAGGGGGCACTGTAAAATATTTTTTTAAAAAAATTTCTTTCATAGACATGTTTGGCACATGTGTGTCACCATGTACAGGAAAATTGGGGTGATTTGGAGGTGGTGGAAAAATTCACCTTTTTTCAAAAACTGGCTTAAGTTAGACCAAATGGTCCCTCCGGAATGCGGGCATTTTTTCGACCACCTCCAAATCACCTCAATTTTGGCACACATGATCTCTTGCACAAACAATGCTAGGTTTCCAAGGTTTTGTATTTTTTTGAATTTTTTTGAATTTATAATGCCCTCTAGACTGACTGCTGAAAACATCGGTCTATGCCTCAAGGGGGCATTGTAAAATACTTTTTTCCAAAAATTTCTTTCATAGACATGTTTGGCACATGTGTGTCACCATGTACAGGAAAATTGGGGTGATTTGGAGGTGGTGGAAAAATTCACCTTTTTTCAAAAACTGGCTTAAGTTATAGACCAAATGGTCCCTCCGGAATGCGGGCATTTTTTCGACCACCTCCAAATCACCTCAATTCTGGCACACATGATCTCTTGCACAAACAATGCTAGGTTTCCATGGTTTTGTATTTTTTTGAATTCTTTTGAATTTATAATGCCCTCTAGACTGACTGCTGAAAACATCGGTCTATGCCTCAAGGGGGCATTGTAAAATAATTTTTTTTCAAAAATTTCTTTCATAGACATGTTTGGCACATGTGTGCACCATATACAAGAAAATTTGGGTGATTTGAAGGTGGTGGAAAAATTCACCTTTTTTCAAAAACTGGCTTAAGTTAAGACCAAATGGTCCCTCCGGAATGCGGGCATTTTTTCGACCACCTCCAAATCACCTCAATTTTGGCACACATGATCTCTTGCACAAACAATGCTTGGTTTCCAAGGTTTTGTATTTTTTTTGTATTTTTTTGAATTTATAATGCCCTCTAGACTGACTGCTGAAAACATCGGTCTATGCCTCAAGGGAGCATTGTAAAATACTTTTTTCCAAAAATTTCTTTCATAGACATGTTTGGCACATGTGTGTCACCATGTACAAGAAAATTTGGGTGATTTGGAGGTGGTGGAAAAATTCACCTTTTTTCAAAAACTGGCTTAAGTTAGACCAAATGGTCCCTCCGGAATGCGGGCATTTTTTGACCACCTCCAAATCACCTCAATTTTGGCACACATGATCTCTTGCACAAACAATGCTAGGTTTCCAAGGTTTTGTATTTTTTTGTATTTTTTTGAATTTATAATGCCCTCTAGACTGACTGCTGAAAACATCGGTCTATGCCTCAAGGGGGCATTGTAAAATACTTTTTTCCAAAAATTTCTTTCATAGACATGTTTGGCACATGTGTGTCACCATGTACAAGAAAATTTGGGTGATTTGGAGGAGGTGGTGGGCAATGTCAGTTCGAAAACTCTAGAGATACTTCCTCAACCAATGATGCGACCCAGGGACCTTCATGCAAAAACTAGGCACCTGCATGCAAGAGTCGGGGACCTGCATGTGAATAGTGATTCATCAAGGCCTTGACAGCTGCTGGCACAGCGGCTGCCGCCCGATTTGCATGCAGCGAAGATGAACGTGCATGCAGGTTTCTCAAATATTTCCAAGCACACCCTACTGGGCCCCGCTTATTTAAAAAATACGTCAGTCATTAATGATCTATAAATGAAGAATATGCATGATGATTATGAATATGCGTGCAGAAATACATCACAAAAATTATTCTACTCGAAAATAACAAGTGCTCCATGCTAGCCCTTATTCCTGTTCGAAATACATCATCATTCTTAAAGTTGGACATCAAATGATACACACAGAAAATGAAAACGAAA
This sequence comes from Triticum aestivum, assembly GCF_018294505.1. Classification (NCBI taxonomy): domain Eukaryota; kingdom Viridiplantae; phylum Streptophyta; class Magnoliopsida; order Poales; family Poaceae; genus Triticum; species Triticum aestivum. The sequence continues at coordinate 13,207,360 of NC_057811.1, forward strand.
GATGTCGAACTAATACAGTAACATGGCAGTACAACCGCACTTCACTAAATTACTGTCACGATGAAATAGAATGTAAAGACCACGTCACACAAAGCTGAATGGCACACGACTTTCTCTGGCTCATCGTCAGTTCATGCTGTATGTAGACATCACAGTTCAGCCTCGAGATCCTACACAGAAGAATAGAATAAATCACATGGACATCAATTATGAGTAAAACACATGCAAAAAATAAATATGAACATATTTCGTACCTCTAGCAATTTAGCGCATTTACGTCGATTGTGACCAGGATTCTTGCAATAGCCACACATATTCTGTGATCTTGACTTCTTTGTCTTTGCCTGCAGCCTTTTCTTCGGTGCACCTCGGCCTGGCACATGCACGGGATCCAGAACCTTATCAACTTTCTCCGAGTGCGGCATCAACGGGCCAAACCTAATGCTGTTATGCTGAGCATTAGTTGACTCCTTGCTGTCAGCTTGTTCAAAACTTGATTGCTTGCCATGATGTTGTGCTTCCAAAAGCATCTTTAGACGGTGATAGTCCTCATCAGAGTGGCATGCCTTGAAACTTGCGGCGTGACTACAATTCCGCAACTCGCGGTACCTCTGCAGGCTTACCGAATAGTCATACATCTGGTTTTTTCTGGTAGGTGCGTATGCACATTTTGCATTCATAGTCCACCTAGTGGGAACGCAACAACTGGGCAGAATTGTTTGTTTTAAAATCCCCAATATGTAAAAAATGTGGGAACATGGTGTGCCTGCGCATTCCAGCTTACGGCAAGAACAACTCACCCTGTGCAAAAGACCTCCTTGCTCTTCAATGCGCACTCCAAACTTTTTATCCATTCTTTCCTGCTTGGACACAACATAAGTGGAATCTTCTGATCCATCTAGTATCTCTCTCATCTGACATTTGCTGACAGCATCTATGCTCCATAAGACCATCTTAAAGACACTAGGTGTGAAAACTGTTGCGGCGTGTTTCTCAAGCGGCGAAGCATTTTCCTCTGTAAATGGAACGGACTGCAAGGCTTCGACGTCTTGGAGAGCTTCGTTAATCCGTCGCGACGCAAGGCAACGCTCATAGTGCTCTAGCATTTCAAACAACGACATCTTACCCTCAAGATGCGTATGTAGCACAGAGTTCAAGCTCTCACTCCTCTGATTGCTGCTCAATCCTAGGAAACAACGCCCCTCAAGATATGGAGCACACCACAACTTTCTCATCTGATACATCTGATGCAGCCAAGACTCCTCACTGGTTACTTTATTCCGTTGTAAGAATTGTATCCATTTTATCTCATGCTCTTCAATGAAAGAAGTATCATAAATGAAAGATCTGAATTCCTCCTTTACGTCGTCATCATGCAGATGGCGTACAATGTTCTGCTGAATGTGCCATATACATAGTCTATGGTTTGAGTCTGGCCAGACCACCCTGATTGCTCTCTGCATTGCAAGGTCCCCATCTGTGATCACAGATATCGGATGCTTCTGTGCCATGCAATCAGAAAAGGTCCGCAACATCCACTCGTATGCCTGGCTTGTTTCATGAGAAATTATACCACAGCCAAAAATAACAGTGCTGCGGTGGTGATTCAACCCCACAAACGGCACGAATGGCAGATTGTATTTGTTGGTTCTGTATGTGCTATCGAAAACAATGACGTCTCCGAAAGCCTCGTAGTCAAGTCGCGATTGACTATCAGCCCAGAACAGTCCCTTCAGATGGCCATGCTCGTCTACCAAGTACTTGAAGAAAAAATCCACATCTCGCTCTCGCCTCGCCATCATGTGCATGATCACCGTATTAGCATCACCGGCACTGATTGTCTCCTGCTTATTAGCATGGCAGAAATTATAAATGTCCCTCTTTATGCATCCAACCTTATCAAATCCACCGTATTGAAAGCACAAAATATCCATAATACGGTATTTGCGGATCCCACATTTTTCCATGTCCGCAATGTCCGCTTTCTGCTCATCGCTAATTCGTCTGTGCGAACGCAGCAGACAAGAAAGATCCCGTGGGGCTAGAGGATGGCTGTGCTCATCGATGAAATCCTTGACAAACCACCGACCGGTTTCCTCCTGTCTCGTAATGACCAATTTAGCATTACACCCAACACGAGTTAAACTTCGTGGCCTCCTCTTTCTATCTTCCATCTTTCTTTTCATGTGCTTCTCTTCGCGAAACCCTTCACGACTACACACAATTTTCCTTAAAATTATGTATTTGTTGGATCCATCCCACTCAACGTAGCTTTTCCTCACACTAAAACCTTTTTCAAGAGCATATTTGTTGTAGAATTCATAGCCTTCAGCCTCACTATCAAACATCTTGCTGACAACATTTAGATACTCGAACATACTCTCATCACTTGCATACGCCATGTCTTCCTGCATATGACATGTGAGGGAAACCAATCATCAACATCTTTCTGTTTATCAATGTTGCAGGTGTAAAATAGCTCATAGGCAAAGACAAGTGCATGGAAAAGACTTTGCTCGTTTGACATGTGAGGGAAACCAATCATCAACGCCCAAGTTTAATTCCCCGCAAGATCGGACGGCTAATAAAAATCAGACGTGATCAGAGATGTAAGTACTGCTAAATTGAATTGCATGCACTAGGGAAACCTAAATCGATGATGACTAAACAAATCTAAGTAGGAAGTGCAGGCTACGAATCAAAGTAAGTTGAGATTCAGGCGATTCATACCTTAAGATGCAAGTCCGGAAGCGATGGGATCAGTGGGGGGCTTTCTCCTATACCGCCGCCGCCGTCGCCACCGACACTGCCGCCGCAGATGTCACGCCTTATTCTTCTTCCTGCCGCCGACCACGTCTTTTATAGTGAAGGGGACCAGGAGGAGGACGAGAACGACGCCGACGACGGTGAATTGGTTCCTCTCGCCGGGCTCGTCGGACAGAAGGAAGAGGACGAGAAGGAGGACTTGACCGAGCTACTAGATCTAGACGTGGTTCTGGTCGAGAAGGAGGACTTGACCGAGCTACTAGATCTAGACGTGGTTCTGGTCGTGGACGTGATCGGTTGAATTTTTTTTTACCCTGGACCATTATGCCCTTCTCTGATTAAACTAATTAAGTTAATTCATTTTTAATCCCCCACCAGATCGGACGGCTAATAAAAATCGAAGGGGTAAGCACTTGAAAGTACTCCCAGTACCGCCCCAATCACCGTAAAAGGGCTCTCTCTTCTATGGATTTGGATGCTTGGTGTCCTTTCCGAGTCGTCCAGCTCTGCATTTCCCCGCCATTGGGCCTGATGAAGCTTGACGAGGATTAGTTTGGAAGGTTTTGTAAACATGCATAGGCTTTTCATATGTGTAGCATTTTCGATCTGCTACACGTGCCCTCTAGTCTATTTTCTTTTCGCGGTGGAGAGATTCAGAATACATATGTGGTGTACTCTAAAACAAAAAGGATTAGAGCTTGTGTGGTGGAGACGTGCAGTGTACGTGGACGTAAGCGTACGTTTTGGTCGGTGTAGAATCCCTAGCTTTAGCTAGCTAGCTAGCCTCAGTATGAATCGATTTGGCCAGCGTGTAGCCTTGGTAGCTAGCTTGCTCTCCTGTGTACGCGCGTCGACCACAGGATCAATCAAAAACTTGTTTGTTGGTTGCATTGGACAGGGGCAGACCCAGCAAAAAACACGAGAGGGGACAAGAATGTATGGCAATATACCAACAAAATAAGCATACATATAAACTAAAACATTTGTATAATCACTTCATTCTCCACATGGTAGCGAATTTCATTGAAAAGTGAAACAAAACTAACTATTTGAGACAAAAAGACTGACATAAATTTGAGAATTTCGTTGTTCCAAAGTTGCAAAATTGAACACTGAAACATTGTTCTGGCAATCTAACAAAGAACCTGCAAGAAAAAAAAACATTATCAAATCACGGGAGAATGGAAATATTGAAGGACGTCGGTATCGGAGAAGACAAGGAGTTTTAGCACATTACCTTATGTTTCCTTCCAAAGCCATCTGGGGTGGCGGGATGCGCCGATCTTGAGGCCGCGTCAGGGACGGCGATTTGGCGAGGCCGCAGACGAACAGGGTGCAGCGGAAACTGATATTTTTTTCATGGATTGACCTGAAGGCCAAATAATGATTGTGGTTTGTCGGCCACAAGAATCACCGAGTCATGGACGCCGTCCTAGTATTACTCGATCCGTCTACCAAAAATCTTATTGGTACATCTATTTTCAAATTGGGTGAAGCCTTGCAAGACCTTAAGAGCATCTCCAGCTGTTCGGCCCCCCAGGATCCCGAAAAAGAGCCGCCTGAGGCTAAACCGGCGTTTGCTTGGCGCATGGGGGCGGTTGCGTTCCCAGTCGACGCCCCCAGGTGTTCGCAAAAAACGCACGAACTCAAAGATATTCCATAGAATTTGTACAAACTCGGCGATATTTGATAGAAATTTGTACAAAAAAGATAAACATGCAAACTACGCCTAGCTCTGCTACGGCGCGGCCGCCGCCCGCCATCTACATGCCGAGGAGCCTGTAGAAACGGGTGTAGTCGTCGTCATCGTCGTCGCGTGCCCCGCCGGAGCCGACGCCATCCCCTACTGCACCCCTGGCCAGGGTCATTGACGTACGGTGGGGGGTTGGACGGCCCGGCCTCGCCCTCCTCGTCGCTGTCGAGGAAGATGATGCCACCCTCCTCGCGTCCGCGGCGCCGGGCCTGGAGCTCCGCGTATGCCCGGCGCTGGCGGAGCACCTGCTGGCGGAGCACCTGCTGGCGTGCTCCGGCTTCACGGGGACCAGCCCCGGCTCGGTCTTCGGCCGGACTAGGCGGAGGGAGTGCGGGGAGGGGTGGCCGCCCTCGTTGATGACGAGGGCGCTGCTGCGGGTGCGCCGCCGAAGCGGCGTCTCCTCCTCCGGCTCTGGCTTGAAGGAGCGGAGCGCCGGCGAGCCAGAGGAGATCGAACCGGAGCCCGACGAGGAGGACGTTCCCGGCTCCATTCGCCGCGGCGTCCAGGAGCTGCCACGGCGCCGAAAGAACGACGGGCGCGGCGGGTACTCGAGGCGCGACATGTTGCCGGTCTCGATGTAGTCGAGGACGGTCTCGAGGGTGCGGCCGGGCAGGCCCCACCACTCGCGCCGCCCGTCGGCGTTGAGGCGGTCGTGGGGGATGGTGCCGTTGGCGGAGGCGATCTGCTCTTGGCGGCGGCGTTCGAAGAACATCGTCCACAGCGTGTGGCTGTCGACGGTGTACCTCGGCTCGTTCGGCTGCGCCTCTGTTAGCGATGAGTGGATGCGGGCGATCACGGCCCGCCGTGCAGCCCCTTCGGGCACCGGTGGCACCGGGACGCCGCCGGCGCTCAACTTCCACGACCTCGACACACACATGTCCGGGGGCACCGGGTAGTCGGCCTCGTAGAAGAGGCGCGCCTCGTCCTCATGGAGATGGCAGTGGCCGAAGCCGTTCGCCGCCGCGGTGTCGCCGGGGTACCTCTCAGCCATTGCTCGTCGACGAGGAAGAGGGGGGGTGTTGCTTTGTGTGGCGCTCCGAGGCGAGGTCTGGCGACTGTGGCGTTCACCGGCGGGGAGATCGGCTTTTATAGCCGAAGCGGGGCGGTGAGAGCCTGCATGCCGGGCGACACGTGGCGAGAGTGGGCGGGACGCGCGTCGGTGGCGCCTTCACTGCGCCGGCCGTGAGGCATCAATGGAGGCTGACCCGCGCGGCAGCGCGGCAGCCTTGGCATTGATTCCCATGGGAACCGAGGCGATGAGGACGACGAAGCGGCGTCTCACTGACTCGGCGGGCCCATCCCCGTTCGCGCCAAAACCGCGTCCCCCGGCGCCCCCAGGGGCCCCCAGCACACTGAGTTCGGTCTGGGTCTGCAGGCACCAGTTTCGTCCCAAACCGGCGAAAAACGGGCTCCTGAGGGCGCAACTGGGCCGTTTTTTGGACGCCGGCGGCAACAAAACGCCTGTGGGAGGGGCATGTTGGGGGCGCGGTTGGAGATGCTCTTAGCGACTAGGCCAAAAACTGCTATTTAATGGAAAAAGATGAGTGATGGTATTAAAACTGAATTAGAGATAAATCCTGAACTTAGGACAATAAAGGCAATTCTTATGAGGAGCTACAATAAAGACAATTCTTATGAGGAGCTATGGTGGTTTGCCATACCATCTCAAGGCTGCTTTCTTATACCTGTCCATATTTCCAGAAGACCACATTATTAGGGAACGGGATTGAACTAGGTATGATGATACCGACGATCGAATCTCGGGCAAATAACATACCGATGACAAAGGGAACAACGTATGTTGTTATGCGGTTTGATCGATAAAGATCTTTGTAGAATATGTAGGATCCAATATGAGCATCCAGGTTCCACTATTGGTTATTGACCTGAGATGTGTCTCGGTCATGTCTACATAGTCCTCGAACCCGTAGGGTCCGCACGCTTAACGTTTGATGACGATTTGTATTATGAGTTATGTGTTTTGATGAACGAAGTGTGTTCGGAGTCCCGGATGAGATCACGGACATGACAAGGAGTCTCGAAATGGTCGAGACATATAGATTCATATATTGGAAGGCTACATTCGGCCACCGGAATGGTTCGGGTCGTTTCGGATAAGTTTCAGAGTACCGGGGGTTACCGGAACGCCCTCCGGGAAGTTATTGGGCCTCATGGGCCTTAGTGGAGAAGAGAGAGGGCCGGCCAGGAGGTGGCGCGCGCCCCCCTTGCCCCAATCCGAATTGGACAAGGGGAGGGGCGGCGCCACCCTCCCTTCCTTCTCTCCTCCTCCTCCTTCCCCCTTCTCCCACTTGGAATAGGAAAGGGGGGCGAATTGTACTAGGTTTGGAGTCCTAGTAGGACCCCCCTGTTGGGGAACGTAGCAGAAATTCAAAATTTTCTACGCATCACCAAGATCAATCTATGGAGTAATCTAGCAACGAGGGGAAGGGGAGTGCATCTACATACCCTTGTAGATCGCGAGCGGAAGCGTTCAAGAGAACGGGGTTGATGGAGTCGTACTCGTCGTGATCCAAATCACCGATGATTCTAGCGCCGAACGGACGGCACCTCCGCGTTCAACACACGTACGGAGCAGCGACGTCTCCTCCTTCTTGATCCAGCAAGGGGGGAGGAGAGGTTGATGGAGATCCAGCAGCACGACGGCGTGGTTGTGGAAGTAGCGGGATCCCGGCAGGGCTTCGCCAAGCGCAAGCGGGGAGGAAGAGGTGTCGCGGGAGGGAGAGGGGTAGGGCTGCGCCAAGAGAGAGATGTTCTCATGTCTATGGCAGCCCCAAAACCCCCACTATATATAGGGGAGGGGGAGGGGCTGCACCCCCATCTAGGGTTTCCCCCCAAGGGGTGCGGCCAGCCCTAGATGGGACTTGGGGGCGGCCAAGGGGGGGGAGAGAGGGGGGCGCCCCACTAGGTGGGCCTTAGGCCCATCTGCGCCTAGGGTTTCCCCCTTCCCCCCCTTCCTGCGCCCTGGGCCCCTTGTGGGAGGCGCACCAGCCCACCTAGGGGCTGGTCCCTTCCCACACTTGGCCCATGCAGCCCTCTGGGGCCGGTGGCCCCATTTGGTGGACCCCCGGGACCCTCCCGGTGGTCCCGGTACGTTACCGATAGCACCCGAAACTTTTCCGGTGACAAAAACAGGACTACCCATATATAAATCTTTACCTCCGGACCATTCCGGAACTCCTCGTGACGTTCGGGATCTCATCCGGGACTCCGAACAACATTCGGTAACCATGTATATCTATTCCCTATAACCCTAGCGTCATCGAACCTTAAGTGTGTAGATCCTACGGGTTCGGGAACCATGCAGACATGACCGAGACGTTCTCCGGTCAATAACCAACAGCGGGATCTGGATACCCATGTTGGCTCCCACATGTTCCACGATGATCTCATCGGATGAACCACGATGTCGGGGATTCAATCAATCCCGTATACAATTCCCTTTGTCTATCGGTATGTTACTTGCCCGAGATTCGATCGTCGGTATCCCGATACCTTGTTCAATCTCGTTACCGGCAAGTCTCTTTACTCGTTCCGTAACACATCATCCCGTGATCAACTCCTTGGTCACATTGTGCACATTATGATGATGCCCTACCGAGTGGGCCCAGAGATACCTCTCCGTTTACACGGAGTGACAAATCCCAGTCTCGATTCGTGCCAACCCAACAGACACTTTCGGAGATACCTGTAGTGCACCTTTATAGCCACCCAGTTACGTTGTGACGTTTGGTACACCCAAAGCATTCCTACGGTATCCGGGAGTTGCACAATCTCATAGTCTAAGGAAATGATACTGGACATTAGAAAAGCTCTTAGCAAACGAACTACACGATCTTGTGCTAGGCTTAGGATTGGGTCTTGTCCATCATATCATTCTCCTAATGATGTGATCCCGTTATCAACGACATCCAATGTCCATGGTCAGGAAACCGTAACCATCTATTGATCAACGAGCTAGTCAACTAGAGGCTTACTAGGGACATGGTGTTGTCTATGTATCCACACATGTATCTGAGTTTCCTATCAATACAAATCTAGCATGGATAATAAACGATTATCATGGACAAGGAAATATAATAATAACCAATTTATTATTGCCTCTAGGGCATATTTCCAACAGTCTCCCACTTGCACTAGAGTCAATAGTCTAGTTCACATCACCATGTGATTAACACTCACAGGTCACATCACCATGTGACCAACATCCAAAGAGTTTACTAGAGTCAACAATCTAGTTCACATCACTATGTGATTAACACTCAATGAGATCTGGTTTGATCATGTTATGCTTGTGAGAGAGGTTATTAGTTCACATCACAACCCTTTATGCTTTAAAGAAATTTTACATCATTTCGGATCAACAATATGTCATTCACATATACTTATCAGAAATGTTGTAGCGCTCCCATCACTTTATTGTAAATACAAGTTTCTAACAGGCTTAAGAAACTTGTCAGAGGTCTCATACCTCTTGACGTGGGCACTAGTCTGAATTCCCAAATTTCAGTCTTCGGAACATCTCATATGTTCTGCGACGTTTCAAAACCGTCTTTGGTGCCACAATTCTAAACCGTTTAGCATTACGCACTGAACTATCACGTAGTCATCAAAACGTGTATGTCAGATGTTCCGCAACATCTACAGACGACGCTGAGATTCAGCACACTGAGCGGTGCATTAAGGACATAAGCCTTCTATGCAGCAATGAGGACAATCCTCAGTTTACGGACCCAGTCCGCATAATTGCTACTATTAACTTTCAACCAAATTTTCTCTAGGAACATATCTTAAACAGTAGAGCTAAAGCGTAAGCTATGACATAATTTGCAAAGACCTTTTCACTATGTTCATGATAATTAAGTTCATCTGATTATTTAATGAACTCCCACTCAGATAGACATCCCTCTAGTCATCTAAGTGATACATGATCCGAGTCAAACTAGGCCGTGTCCGATCATCACGTGAGACGGACTAGTCATCATCGGTGAACATCTCCATGTTGATCGTATCTACTATACGACTCATGTTCGACCTTTCGGTCTCTTGTGTTCCGAGGCCATGTCTGTACATGCTAGGCTCGTCAAGTCAACCTAAGTGTTTCGCATGTGTTCCGAGGCCATGTCTGTACATGCTAGGCTCGTCAACACCCGTTGTATGCGAACGTTAGAATCTATCACACCCGATCATCACGTGGTGCTTCGAAACAACGAACCTTCGCAACGGTGCACAGTTAGGGGGAACACGTCTCTTGAATTTTTAGTGAGGGATCATCTTATTTATGCTACCGTCGTTCTAAGCAAATAAGATGTAAACATGACAAACATCACATGCAAATCATAAAGTGACATGATATGGCCAATATCATCTTGCGCCTTTGATCTCCATCTTCGAGGCGCGGCATGATCACCTTCGTCACCGGCATGACACCATGATCTCCATCATCGTGTCTTCATGATCTACTACTATGGCTAACGGTTAGCAATAAAGTAAAGTAATTACATGGCGTTTTCATTGACACGCAGGTCATACAATAAATTAAGACAACTCCTATGGCTCCTGCCGGTTGTCATACTCATCGACATGCAAGTCGTGATTCCTATTACAAGAACATGATCAATCTCATACATCACATATATCATTCATCACATCCTTTTGGCCATATCATATCACATAACATACCCTGCAAAAACAAGTTAGACGTCCTCTAATTGTTGTTGCATGTTTTACGTGGCTGCTATGGGTTTCTAGCAAGAACGTTTCTTACCTACGCAAAAGCCACAACGGTGATACGCCAATTGCTATTTACCCTACATAAGGACCCTTTTCATCGAATCCGATCCAACTAAAGTGGGAGAGACAGACACCCGCTAGCCACCTTATGCATCAAGTGCATGTCAGTCGGTGGAACCTGTCTCACGTAAGAGTACGTGTAAGGTCGGTCTGGGCCGATTCATCCCACAATGCCGCCGAATCAAGATAAGACTAGTAACGGTAAGCAAATTGAACAAATCATCGCCCACAACTACTTTGTGTTCTACTCGTGCATAGAATCTACGCATAGACCTGGCTCATGATGCCACTGTTGGGGAACGTAGCAGAAATTCAAAATTTTCTACGCATCACCAAGATCAATCTATGGAGTAATCTAGCAACGAGGGGAAGGGGAGTGCATCTACATACCCTTGTAGATCGCGAGCGGAAGCGTTCAAGAGAACGGGGTTGATGGAGTCGTAGTCGTCGTGATCCAAATCACCGATGGTCCTAGCGCCGAACGGACGGCACCTCCGCGTTCAACACACGTACGGAGCAGCGACGTCTCCTCCTTCTTGATCCAGCAAGGGGGGAGGAGAGGTTGATGGAGATCCAGCAGCACGACGGCGTGGTGGTGGAAGTAGCGGGATCCCGGCAGGGCTTCGCCAAGCGCAAGCGGGGAGGAAGAGGTGTCACGGGTAGGGCTGCGCCAAGAGAGAGATGTTCTCATGTCTATGGCAGCCCCAAAACCCCCACTATATATAGGGGAGGGGGAGGGGCTGCACCCCCATCTAGGGTTTCCCCCCAAGGGGTGCGGCCAGCCCTAGATGGGACTTGGGGGGCGGCTAAGGGGGGGGGAGAGGGGGGCGCCCCACTAGGTGGGCCTTAGGCCCATCTGCGCCTAGGGTTTCCCCCTTCCCCCCTTCCTGCGCCCTGGGCCCCTTGTGGGAGGCGCACCAGCCCACCTAGTGGCTGGTCCGTTCCCACACTTGGCCCATGAAGCCCTCTGGGGCCGGTGGCCCCATTTGGTGGACCCCCGGGACCCTCCCGGTGGTCCCGGTACATTACCGATAGCACCCGAAACTTTTCCGATGACCAAAACAGGACTACCCATATATAAATCTTTACCTCCGGACCATTCCGGAACTCCTCGTGACGTCCGGGATCTCATCCGGGACTCCGAACAACATTCGGTAACCATGTATATCTATTCCCTATAACCCTAGCGTCATCGAACCGTAAGTGTTGACCCTACGGGTTCGGGAACCATGCAGACATGACCGAGACTTTCTCCGGTCAATAACCAACAGCGGGATCTGGATACCCATGTTGGCTCCCACATGTTCCACGATGATCTCATCGGATGAACCATGATGTCGGGGATTCAATCAATCCCGTATACAATTCCCTTTGTCTATCGGTATGTTACTTGCCCGAGATTCGATCGTCGATATCCCGATACCTTGTTCAATCTCGTTACCGGCAAGTCTCTTTACTCGTTCCGTAACACATCATCCCGTGATCAACTCCTTGGTCACATTGTGCACATTATGATGATGTCCTACCGAGTGGGCCCAGAGATACCTCTCCGTTTACATGGAGTGACAAATCCCAGTCTCGATTCGTGCCAACCCAACAGACACTTTCGGAGATACCTGTAGTGCACCTTTATAGCCACCCAGTTACGTTGTGACGTTTGGTACACCCAAAGAATTCCTACGGTATCCGGGAGTTGCACAATCTCATAGTCTAAGGAAATGATACTTGACATTAGAAAAGCTCTTAGCAAACGAACTACACGATCTTGTGCTAGGCTTAGGATTGGGTCTTGTCCATCACATCATTCTCCTAATGATGTGATCCCGTTATCAACGACATCCAATGTCCATGGTCAGGAAACCGTAACCATCTATTGATCAACGAGCTAGTCAACTAGAGGCTTACTAGGGACATGGTGTTGTCTATGTATCCACACATGTATCTGAGTTTCCTATCAATACAATTCTAGCATGGATAATAAACGATTATCATGAACAAGGAAATATAATAATAACCAATTTATTATTGCCTCTAGGGCATATTTCCAACAGTCTCCCACTTGCACTAGAGTCAATAATCTAGTTCACATCACCATGTGATTAACACTCACAGGTCACATCACCATGTGACCAACATCCAAAGAGTTTACTAGAGTCAACAATCTAGTTCACATCACTATGTGATTAACACTCAATGAGATCTGGTTTGATCATGTTATGCTTGTGAGAGATGTTATTAGTCAATGGGTCTAAACCTTTCAGATCCGTGTGTGGTTTACGAATATCTATGTCATCTTGTGGATGCTACCACGCGCTACTTGGAGACATTCAAATAACTGCTCTACTATACGAATCCGGTTTACTACTCAGAGTCATCCGGATTAGTGTCAAAGTTTGCATCGACGTAACCCTTTACGACGAACTCCTTTTCACCTCCATAATCGAGAAAATTCCTTAGTCCACTAGATACTAAGGATAAGTTCGACCGCTGTCATGTGATCCATTCCCGGATCACTATTGTACCCCTTGACCAACTCATGGCAAGGCACACTTCATGTGCGGTACACAGCATAGCATACTGTAGAGCCTACGTCTAAGCATAGGGGACGACCTTCGTCCTTTCTCTCTCTTCTGCTGTGGTCAGGTCTTGAGTCTTACTCAATACTCACACCTTGTAACACAGCCAAGAACTCCTTCTTTGCTGATCTATTTTGAACTCTTTCAAAATCATGTCAAGCTGTGCGTTCTTTGAAAGTATCATCAGGCATCTTGATCTATCTCTATAGATCTTGATGCCCAATATGTAAGCAGCTTTAGCCAGGTCTTCCTTTGAAAAACTCCTTTCAAACAACCCTTTATGCTTTAAAGAAATTTTACATCATTTCGGATCAACAATATGTCATTCACATATACTTATCAGAAATGTTGTAGCGCTCCCATCACTTTATTGTAAATACAAGTTTCTAACAAACTTTGTATAAAGCCAAAAACTTTGATCACTCCATCAAAGCGTGTATTCTGACTCCGAGATGCTTGCTCTAGTCCATGGAAGGATCGCTGGATCTAGCATACCTTTTAGCATCCTTAGGATCGACAAAACCTTTCTGATTGTATCACATACAACCTTTCCTTACGAAAACTGGTAAGGAAACTTGTTTTGACATCCATCTGCCAAATTTCATAAATGCAGCTAATGCTAACATGATTCCGACGGACTTAAGCATCGCTACGGATGAGAAAATCTCATCGTAGTCAACTCCTTGAACTTGTGAAAATACTCTTTGCCACAAGTCGAGCTTCATAGACGGTAACATTACCGTCCACGTCCGTCTCTTCTTAAAGATCCATCTAGCTCAATGTCTTGCCGATCATCGGGCAAGTTCACCAAAGTCCATGCTTTGTTCTGATACATGGATCCTATCTCGGATTTCATGGCTTCTAACCATTTGTCGGAATATGGGCCCACCATCGCTTCTCGATAGCTCGTAGGTTCAGTATTGTCTAACAACATGATATCTAAGACAGGATTACCATACCACTCAGGAGTAGTGCATGCCCTTGTCGACCTACGAGGTTTGGTAGTGACTTGATCCGAAGTTTCATGATCACTATCATAAGCTTCCACTTCAATTGGTGTAGGTGCCACAGGAACAACTTCCTGTGCCCTGCTACACAATAGTTGAAGTGACGGTTCAATTACCTTATCAAGTCTCCACCATCCTCCCACTCAATTCTTTCGAGAGAAACTTTTCGTCGAGAAAGGACCCGTTTCTAGAAGCAATTACTTTTGCTTCCAGATCTGAAATAGGAGGTATACCCAACTGTTTCGGGTATTCTATGAACATGCATTTATCCGCTTTGGGTTCGAGCTTATCAGCCTGAAACTTTTTTCACATAAGCATCGCAGCCCCAAACTTTTAAGAAACGACAACTTAGGTTTCTCTAAACGGTGTCGTCTCAACGGAATTGCGTGGTGCCCCTTTTTAAAGTGAATGCGGTTGTCTCTAATGCCTAACCCATAAACGATAGTGGTAATTCGATAAGAGACATCATGGTATGCACCATATCCAATAGGGTGCAGTTATGATGTTCGGACACACCATCACACTGTGGTGTTCCAGGCAGTATTAATTGTGAAACACTTTACACAATGTCTTAACTGTGTGCCAAACTCGTAACTCAGATATCTCTCTGATCATATCATAGACATTTTATCCTCTTGTCACGACGATCTTCAACTTCACTCTGAAATTACTTGAACCTTTCAATAATTCAGACTTGTGCTTCATCAAGTAAATACACTCAGCATCTACTCAAATCATCTGTGAAGCAAGAACATAAACATATCCACTGCATGCCTCAGCACTCATTGGACTGCATACATCAGAATGTATTACTTCCAACAAGTTGCTCTCTTGTTCCATCTTACTGAAAACGAGACCTTTCAGTCATCTTGCCCATGTGGTATGATTTGCATGTCTCTAGTGATTCAAAATCAAGTGAGTCCAAACGATCCATCTGCATGGAGTTTCTTCATGCATATATACCAATAGACATGGTTCGCATGTCTCAATCTTTTCAAAAACGAGTGAGTCCAAAGATCCATCTACATGGAGCTTCTTCATGCGTTTTATACCAATATGACTCAAGTGGCAGTGCCACAAGTATGTGGTACTATCATTACTATCTTATATCTTTTGGCATGAACATGTGTATCACTACGATCGAGATTCATTTTAGGTGCGAGCCATTGAAGGTATTATTCAAATAAATAGAGTAACCATTATTCTCCTTAAATGAATAACCATATTGCGATAAACATAATCCAATCATGTTTATGCTCAACCAAATAACAATTATTTAGGTTTAACACCAATCTCGATGGTAGAGGGAGCATGCGATGCTTGATCACATAAACCTTGGAAACACTTCCAACACATATCGTCATCTCACCTTTAGCTAGTCTCCGTTTATTCCGCAGCTTTTTTTTCGAGTTACTACGACTTAGCAACTGAACCGGTATCTAATACCCTGGTGCTGCTAGGAGTACTAGTAAAGTACACATTCATATAATGTATATCCAATATACTTCTGTTGACCTTGTCTGCCTTCTCATCTACCAAGTATCTAGGGTAGTTCTGCTTCAGTGACCGTTCCCCTCATTACAGAAGCACTTAGTCTCGGGTTTGGGTTCAACCTTGGGATTCTTCACTAGAGCAGCAAATGATTTGCTGTTTCATGAAGTATCCCTTTTTGCCCTTGCCCTTCTTGAAACTAGTGGTTTTACTAACCATCAACAATTGATGCTCCTATTTGATTTCTACTTTTACGGTGTCAAGCATCGCGAATAGCTCAAGGATCATCATATCTATCCCTGATATGTTATAGTTCATCACGAAGCTCTAATAGCTTCGTGGCAGTGACTATGGAGAACCAAACTATCTCATCTGGAAGATTAACTCCCACTCGATTCAAGCGATTGTGGCACTCAGACAATCTGTGCACATGCTCAACGATTGAGCTTTTCTCCCTTAGTCTGCAGTCTTAAGAAACTTGTCAGAGGTCTCATACCTCTTGACGTGGGCACTAGTCTGAAATCCCAAATTTCATTCTTCGGAACATCTCATATGTTCTGCGACGTTTCAAAACCGTCTTTGGTGCCACAATTCTAAACCGTTTAGCATTACGCACTGAACTATCACGTAGTCATCAAAACGTGTATGTCAGATGTTCCGCAACATCTACAGACGACGCTGAGGTTCAGCACACCGAGCGGTGAGGACATAAGCCTTCTATGCAGCAATGAGGACAATCCTCAGTTTACGGACCCAGTCCGCATAATTGCTACTATTAATTTTCAACCAAATTTTCTCTAGGAACATATCTTAAACAGTAGAGCTAAAGCGTAAGCTATGACATAATTTGCAAAGACCTTTTCACTATGTTCATGATAATTAAGTTCATCTGATTATTTAATGAACTCCCACTCAGATAGACATCCCTCTAGTCATCTAAGTGATACATGATCCGAGTCAAACTAGGCCGTGTCCGATCATCACGTGAGACGGACTAGTCATCATCGGTGAACATCTCCATGTTGATCGTATCTACTATACGACTCATGTTCGACCTTTCGGTCTCTTGTGTTCCGAGGCCATGTCTGTACATGCTAGGCTCGTCAAGTCAACCTAAGTGTTTCGCATGTGTTCCGAGGCCATGTCTGTACATGCTAGGCTCGTCAACACCCGTTGTATGCGAACGTTAGAATCTATCACACCCGATCATCACGTGGTGCTTCGAAACAACGAACCTTCGCAACGGTGCACAGTTAGGGGGAACACGTCTCTTGAAATTTTAGTGAGGGATCATCTTATTTATGCTACCGTCGTTCTAAGCAAATAAGATGTAAACATGACAAACATCACATGCAAATCATAAAGTGACGTGATATGGCCAATATCATCTTGCGCCTTTGATCTCCATTCTCGAGGCGCGGCATGATCACCTTCGTCACCGGCATGACACCATGATCTCCATCATCATGATCTCCATCATCGTGTCTTCATGAAGTTGTCTCGCCAAATATTACTTCTACTACTATGGCTAACGGTTAGCAATAAAGTAAATTAATTACATGGCGTTTTCATTGACACGCAGGTCATACAATAAATTAAGACAACTCCTATGGCTCCTGCCGGTTGTCATACTCATCGACATGCAAGTCGTGTTTCCTATTACAAGAACATGATCAATCTCATACATCACATATATCATTCATCACATCCTTTTGGCCATATCACATCACATAGCATACCCTGCAAAAACAAGTTAGACGTCCTCTAATTGTTGTTGCATGTTTTACGTGGCTGCTATGGGTTTCTAGCAAGAACGTTTCTTACCTACGCAAAAGCCACAACGGTGATATGCCAATTGCTATTTACCCTTCATAAGGACCCTTTTCATCGAATCCGATCCAACTAAAGTGGGAGAGACAGACACCCGCTAGCCACCTTATGCATCAAGTGCATGTCAGTCGGTGGAACCTTTCTCACGTAAGAGTACGTGTAAGGTCGGTCTGGGCCGCTTCATCCCACAATGCCGCCGAATCTAGATAAGACTAGTAACGGTAAGCAAATTGAACAAATCATCGCCCACAACTACTTTGTGTTCTACTCGTGCATAGAATCTACGCATAGACCTGGCTCATGATGCCACTGTTGGGGAACGTAGCAGAAATTCAAAAGTTTCTACGCATCACCAAGATCAATCTATGGAGTAATCTAGCAACGAGGGGAAGGGGAGTGCATCTACATACCCTTGTAGATCGCGAGCGGAAGCGTTCAAGAGAACGGGGTTGATGGAGTCATACTCGTCGTGATCCAAATCACCGATGATCCTAGCGCCGAACGGACGGCACCTCCGCGTTCAACACACGTACGGAGCAGCTATGTCTCCTCCTTCTTGATCCAGCAAGGGGGGAGGAGAGGTTGATGGAGATCCAGCAGCACGACGGCGTGGTGGTGGAAGTAGCGGGATCCCGGCAGGGCTTCGCCAAGCGCAAGCGGGGAGGAAGAGGTGTAGCGGGAGGGAGAGGGGTAGGGCTGCGCCAAGAGAGAGATGTTCTCATGTCTATGGCAGCCCCAAAACCCCCACTATATATAGGGGAGGGGGAGGGGCTGCACCCCAATCTAGGGTTTCCCCCCAAGGGGTGCGGCCAGCCCTAGATGGGACTTGGGTGGCGGCCAAGGGGGGAGAGAGGGGGGCGCCCCACTAGGTGGGCCTTAGCCCATCTGCGCCTAGGGTTTCCCCCTTCCCCCCTTCCTGTGCCCTGGGCCCCTTGTGGGAGGCGCACCAGCCCACCTAGGGGCTGGTCCCTTCCCACACTTGGCCCATGCAGCCCTCTAGGGCCGGTGGCCCCATTTGGTGGACCCCCGGGACCCTCCCGGTGGTCCCGGTACATTACCGATAGCACCCGAAACTTTTCCGGTGACCAAAACAGGACTTCCCATATATAAATCTTTACCTCCGGACCATTCCGGAACTCCTCGTGACGTCCGGGATCTCATCCGGGACTCCGAACAACATTCGGTAACCACGTATATCTATTCCCTATAACCCTAGCGTCATCGAACCTTAAGTGTGTAGACCCTACGGGTTCGGGAACCATGCAGACATGACCGAGACGTTCTCCGGTCAATAACCAACAGCGGGATCTGGATACCCATGTTGGCTCCCACATGTTCCACGATGATCTCATCGGATGAACCACGATGTCGGGGATTCAATCAATCCCGTATACAATTCCCTTTGTCTATCGGTATGTTACTTGCCCGAGATTCGATCGTCGGTATCCCGATACCTTGTTCAATCTCGTTACCGGCAAGTCTCTTTACTCGTTCCGTAACACATCATCCCGTGATCAACTCCTTGGTCACATTGTGCACATTATGATGATGTCCTACCGAGTGGGCCAAGAGATGCCTCTCCGTTTACACGGAGTGACAAATCCCAGTCTCGATTCGTGCCAACCCAACAGACACTTTCGGAGATACCTGTAGTGCACCTTTATAGCCACCCAGTTACGTTGTGACGTTTGGTACACCCAAAGCATTCCTACGGTATCCGGTAGTTGCACAATCTCCTAGTCTAAGGAAATGATACTTGACATTAGAAAAGCTCTTAGCAAACGAACTACACGATCTTGTGCTAGGCTTAGGATTGGGTCTTGTCCATCACATCATTCTCCTAATGATGTGATCCCGTTATCAACGACATCCAATGTCCACGGTCAGGAAACCGTAACCATCTATTGATCAACAAGCTAGTCAACTAGAGGCTTACTAGGGACATGGTGTTGTCTATGTATCCATACATGTATCTGAGTTTCCTATCAATACAATTCTAGCATGGATAATAAACGATTATCATGAACAAGGAAATATAATAATAACCAATTTATTATTGCCTCTAGGACATATTTCCAACATCCCCCCCCCCCCCCCCCCCCCCCGTGGCGCGGCTTCCCCTTGGTCGGCCTCCTCCTCCCCCTCCTTTATATACGTGGGGAGGGGGGCACTCTAGAACACACAAGTTGATCTTCTGGCCATGTGCGGTGCCCCCTCCACAGTTACACACCTCGGTCATATCGTCGTAGTGCTTAGTGCAACCTTAATCAATAGCGCATGATCCATCTTACTTTCGTACTGACACCGACCCGGATTGCAATGAACACCTCATCAAAGCCAAATTGGAGACGAAAGAAACCGTTGATAGCAAAGCATGTACACCTCGGCAAAATCTTGCATGAAAAAAAGCAGATTTCTCATCTTATGCGGGGGGAGAGAGAGAGAGAGAGAGAGACGCGCCTTGGCAAGACCTATTGAAGTCTTAGTCATGGTTATTGGGTTAAGACCGTGCAGTATTTTTGTCGGCCGTTGCAATGCACATCCAAAAACCATGTAACTAATATACCCCGTGTATAAAAACAAAAAGTTTTAGGAAATAATCGTTTGGGTTGTCTTGAGATCACAGCCGTCGTGACGTGATGTTATGTTCCAGAACAGCCTTTGCTTATTTACCATTTATATGACGTGACGTTATGTCCCAGAGAAGAGGGCACCACACCCGGTGGACAGGGAATCCTCACTCTTAAAGACTATGTCACGTCACAGAAGGTTGCATTCTCAAAATCATCTCTGGCAGAATCTCATCCCAAGTTGTTGTAACATGAGATGGACACGGAAATTTCACTATATGGTTCTCAAACAAGAGCTTGAGATTTTTGTTATAACATGCACACACGAGGGTTGCCTGTACATTGAGCAAGGAAGATAACTCTTACACACGACCAGATCGGAGCCCTGGTATTGGATCAAGATACATACGTACATATATACATACATACATACATACATACATACATGTATGCATGCATGCACCTACCTCCTTATTGACCATGTATATGAGTAATCCCTCCGTTTCTAAATATTTGTCTTTTTAGAGATTTCAAATGAACTATCATGTACGAATGTATTTAGATATATTTTAGAGCGTAGATTCACTAATTTTGCTCCGTATACAGTCATTTATTGAAATCTCTAAAAAGACAAATATTTAGAAACGAAGAGAGTAGTTACTATGTGCGTGCAACTAGCAACGGTAGTACTGGTACCTATATATAGTACGCAGGTAGCTGCATCTAGCATTCAGTGGCGGACCTCCTCCGCGATCTCGTCGGGGGTGCAGCAGCGGCAGCTAGTACGCCTGTAGCAGTTGTGCCGGCAGCAACGGATGCCTCCGCCGGCGTGTCCAGCGTAACCGTCGCCCTCGCCACCGCCACCGCCGCCGTTGTAGCCGACCTGAACACTGGCTTGGGCCTCCTTCTTGGGCTCTGCATGAGCAAAAACGGGACACATGTAATTAGCCTAATGATGATACATACGAATACGATACGTGTATATATAGTGAATCAGTTGAAAACTAGTGCGCACGAGTTTGTTCAGCTGTGGCCACGAGGAAAGACGCAGCAAGCAGCAGGACAGCAAACACAATGAGACCCTTGGACGCCATGCTTGAAACCCTCGTCGACCTTCAATTTGGTGTGCAATATTGATCAGCAGCAACTACCTTGTACTCGCTAGCTAGGTTGTGTGTTGTGTGATGGATGAGATAGATGATGCCCATGCAGATGATCGAAGCCAATTTATAGACGGGAGGTCAGCTTGGATAAGATAGACAGGAGGTCAGCTTGGATAAGATAGGAGGAGCTGATCACGTAACCAAGTTGAGGCTGGGCTCTCCTTCATCTCTTCAATGACGTAGGAGGAGCCGATGCGTAGTCAACGATGTTGTACACCCTCCGGTCATTTTTAGTCTGCCTATAAATTTTCTTTAAAGTCAAAGTATCTTTACTTTGATCAAACTTATAGGAAAAGATATCAACACTTATAATGCCAAATTAGTACTGTTAGATTCACTATGAAATGTAGTATCATAGCATATACATTTGATATTGTAGATGTTGATATATTTTAAATATAAATTTGATCAAACTTTATAACGTATGACATGATACAAATCTAATGTGTGGAGTAAAAAGGACCGGAGAAAGTACATGGACTAGCTAGATAACGTGGACGTACGTAGGACGCCCGGCTGGTGGGACCAGAGAGTATGCATACACTTGCTTGGCATCATCTTCAGGTGTACGTACAAAGTAGTGATGGCAGCGGTGAGGAAACGCGACAAACCTCGACTCGGCGACGGCGCCATATGCATGCACGCACCGATCAGCTCCGATGGGTACGAATTAATGTAGCTGTGCATCCAAATCCATTGGATAAGATATGCGTGCCTTCTTCTCAAATTGAAGTACTGTTCCCGAAAATTCGTAGGACACACGAGTGCGGGGCACTTGCCTGTCAAGTCCCGCCGTCCGTTCAATTTGCCTCGTGATTTGCACAGTAGGTGGATCGCACATAAGGGCATAATAAGCTTTACGTTTGAGCGATGAAACTACTTGCATCTAAAATTGCCAAGTTTCAATCAGTTTCAGAGATATAATTTCAAGCAATTTTTTCTGCCGGTGTAGAAACAAAATAATTGATTGTTATCACTCGCTTGTACTAAGTTTCAGCAATGAAATTTAACATATATTTTTTAAATTGTCAAAATATATTCAAAATGAATCTTATTTGAAAGCGCTGGCCATGAGAAACATGAATATGAACTTAATTTGGATTTTTCATTTAAAATATATAGAACTTTGAAAACCGGAAGCTGAAATAAAAAGTCGGCATCAGGACCTGAGTGCCCCCGCACTTGCGTGCCCTAAATCCTCTTTCGTGCTGTACCGTGGAGAACTACTGAACGTGTATGGTCCTTCACCATTCTTGACTTGCCTCGCAATTCATGCAGAAAGCTTGACAGGGATGATGGTGTAACAGGGGGCGGTCGCACATCGTTTGTAGCTGCCGGGATCGCGGAAAAGTGGGGCGGACAATACACGAGTGCGGCTATTTGAACTACTTTAGACTATATATGCAGCTATTTTAATGTGCAGGCTTAAAAAATTTGGGATCAGGCATAAAACCTGATGTATTTGACCACAAAACTATATGTATTGCAGATGTAGTAATGAATGTATTCGTCCAAAAAAGAAACTAGTTGTGCGGAAACGGTATCACTTAAAAACACAATATACAGCACTTTCTTGCTGTCCTCGTGTACGTTCCTTTGTTGTAGTAGCTACCATAGGGACCCTGCTGTTGCTAACTCAAGCTAGAAAAAGAACTTAATCTGTCCATGTGGGCAGCACAGGAACTGAGAATCCATCTCCTGCAAGTGGCATTCAGCAGCAACTACCACATAGGCATCCTCTTCTTCAATATAAAAAGAACCTTGAAGAAGAGCACATAACACAAGTATAGAGCAGTAGCCTTCAAGACTGCTTCTGATCCTTCACAATTCAAAAACCTAGGGCAGTGAGAGAAAAGAACATGAACGACAAACCTGGTGTTCAAACAAGCAATTCAGGCTCCAAGTTACAAGACTTACAACCCACCCTAACTAACATGGCTGGTTGGTGAAATGATCCCAAATAATGGCAGCACGCTCTTTTCAGACAACATTGCGTTATCTGGTTGTTCTGAGATCAACAGATACCAGAGTATGATCAAACACGGTAACTAATAGTTTCATTTTGAAGAAGCAGCTAGCTAACAAAAGTCTAAAACAATCAAGTATAACAAGCAACAGAGATATCCTCCTCACAAACTTGTTTCATTTTTTTCTTTCTTTCTTCATAAATGCATCATCCTGACGATGACACAAAATTCTACGACCATCATAGTAGTCCGAATTACAGAACTTATGACTGAATCTTTAAAGTCAGATCATTATCAGGAGTAGCTTATAATGACTGAATCTTTGTAGTCAGGTCATTATCAGGAGGAGCTGCACGACACAATCGTGACTCATGAGGGTACAGTGGCAGAGTTCATTTATCCAGAGCTGAGACGGAGTGCACTAGCTAAGGGTACACTACAATTGACTGTTAAGGCAGAGGAGGTTTGAGTACACATGAATGACAGGCAACGCAGATCACAACCCCTCAAATTAAAGACACAGGTTTGACATGTCATGGGCAACTTAGCCATTGGGAATATGTATTAGTATTACTTTTATTTTTGCGCAAAAGTATTACTACTTAATACTCCTGATAAAACATAAAGGACTTGGACACATGTTTAATCCCTGACAGAAAAGATACTATATGTGTGTTTGTTTATTCAATTTCACAACTCCCAGGACTACGGATATGTGAGTTTGCATCTGAAGCTAGTACGTCATCGAATCGAATTCAGTTGACAGGTTTCGTTTAGTACTATAGTAGCATTCGTTGCTTTCCGTTGCTGCACCATCAGTGTGTTCGATACGTACATACACACCGCAGCTGGAAAAGGATGATGTGTTGCCTGTTGCTCTGGTGATATGTGAAGCCAAAACAGGACACCAGAGTTGTTGCATTGTTACATACATATACACCGAATTAAAGAAGAGATCGACAGAGAACAAATGATATAAAATAACAAAGATGTAAAGTGAACCATCGTTCTTATTGATGACATTGATCTTTATACATGGGGAAGAGGCGCGTGTGGAAAGGCGTCTGAGGAACCCTCTTCTATTGTTGCCAAAAGGCAACTGCCCGATGGTTCCTATTAAGCAGGGATTAACCCACTAATTAACACTAGTTAATTAATCCTAACAATTTCCTTGGACCCAGGCGGTGTCCAGAAATGCATACTCCCCTGGCAAGAATGATCCGGCTCATGCTGGGTCACGGGGAAGACGAAGTCAGTTCACCATGCCTTTGGTTTCCTCCAATATCCCAATGAACCAATTGAATGAAAATCTAAGTAATTTTCCTTTCTAGCCAAAAGGTAGTCATCTCTGAATCAATCGCTGGGATGCCTTGGCTTATATAGTTGTGGGGATAGATCATGCAACTAAGCTCCTTCAAATCTTTATCGGCACGCCAAGACATGGCATTTTTGTGACCATATATGCACGCAACGTGCATGTGCAGCTGCAAAGAAATGCCAAATTGACAGGTTCTAGACTTGTGGCGATTGGGAGTCAGATTTTATCAATGCTGGGTCGATATGTTCCTAGTTTCCACACATCGTTGATAGCATTTTTCAGAATTTCAAACATTGTCACCATGTGGGGCAGAAAGTTGTGGGAGTCTAATCATAATTCGGACAATTTTAATAGCTAGATTTTAGTGACATCTTTTACACGCACCAAAAGTATCACAAGTACTCTGAGCATGACATATTTTGATTGAGCTCTTTTAGAATTTTACGGTGATTGGGGAGGTATAACAGGTACTTTCAGATACCTCCCCCACTGATTATTTTTAGCCAATGATGTAAGCGCTCTACCCTTGGCTGTTGGTCCGTCATGAGAACTATCGTCAAAATTGATAACTATTACCCACCTTACCATCAGTAAGTGATAAAAACGATTAAACTCTTTCCCTCTATACGTGAGCACTTCAAAAATATAAGGCTGGCAAGCTATCATACATCTCAAAAAGGCCTCACAGGACTCCCTTATCCCCTCCTGCGTCACCTCCACGTGCGATGGGGAGGTTGACCTAGCCTCCAGCGCCGTCCTCCCCTCCACTCCTCCTCCTCCCTCGCCGCCGCCAGAGGATGGGGCTGCACGAAGTCTCGGTCACCGCCGCTGCCGGTGGAGCATCTATGACTTCGCATGCGGGGAAGTTGGTGAAGCCCGACCGTCCTGGATCTGGTTGTGGCATTGTCGGGGGGAGCCGTGGCATGCATGACCTTGCATCAGCGCAAGTCATGGCACGCAGGTGTGGTGGTGGCGTGACAGGTTGCGTGTTGGTGGTGCTTGGCTAGTGTGGTGGTGGTGGTCGGCCCGATACAAGTTCCGGTAGGAGCGGCCTGCGGGCGGGTGCCTCCACCGTGCCAACTGATTGGCGGAGGTGGTGGTGCGCAGTGGGGGTTTCGGCCTCCACTCCTCTACTGGTGTTGGTATGTGGCGCAGAGGCCGGGGGCGGATCTCGGGGCGGTTGTGGTGGCTCATCTCGCTCTTCGCGTCGGCTGTATGGAGGTGGCAGGGGCACTTCGATGTTGGAGGCAGGGTCTTCCCATCCTAGACGTCGACGTGGTCTGGAGGCGTGACGGGAGGCTGCAACAGGGCTTGCGGCTGCTGAAGCATCCTTGTCCAAATCTAGCCGGCAGGGCACCAAGCGTGCCAATGTTCCTTCTTTAGGGTGGAAGGATAGGGGTCTTCTACCTCTTACCAGTCGACATCAGCGTGTCGGTGGCATCCCCTTATCTTAGGCATCGTTATGGTTGCTCATTGTCCTTTGTAGTGGTCTGGGGGACCCTTGTCCATGGATCAGGTGGTGGCGGCGCTTTGATGTCGTGACCTTCCTGAAGGCACCTCCTGGGAACTCATTGTTCATTGTGCACGGCTTCGCCTCAGCGCGATAGCTTGTTCTCGGTTGAGGGCCCCGACAACTCCTTGTTATGCCTATTTGTCCACTTGTCGTTTGTTTTGAGTTGTTTAGGGTGTTGTTGTGGTTCTCAGCGCCTTTGTACCTGTCCTTTGGTTTGTGGGTGTGTTGTGGTGGCATATATTTGTATCGTTGTTACTTTATATATAAAGCAAGGAGAAAACTTTTTTTGATACATCTAAAAAACCATGTCATAAGCACGACACCTCTCCCGCCTGGCCGCCGGCGGCATGCTAGCGCTCTGGCTACCCCTCTTCTCCTCCCCTTTCCACATCATCTTTCATCACCCTTCTCCATCCTCCCTCCCTTTTCCTTTCCCCTCTCCTCCCGCCCCCATTATCTGTTCATGTCGCTTGCACCCCAAGATGCACGCTGCCCCTCTTCTCTTCTCTCCTCACCCTACCCCTCCATTTCCCCTTATCTGTTAGTAATTTGTTCGGGGATCCCATTTTTTGCCAACCTATTAATTATCCTTCTCTTCAATGGATTTGGATGCTTGGCATCCTTCCCCGGTCATCCAACATTGCATCTCCCTGCCATTGGGCCTGATGAACTCGATGAGGATGCGTAATCACTCATCGGAATAGGGCCGGCTACACATTGTTCATGTACACCCCTCTCGTTTTTCTCTTTCCGCGAACTTCTTTTACCCTTATTACTCACTATGACTTAGTGACTAATAAGGGTAAAAGATGTTGGCAAAACATCTCCCGAATTCCTCCAGTGCTGCCGCCCCCACTTGACACTGCTGCTCCGGAGAGTTATCAAACACCTGGCTGACTCCACTGCTTGGAAGGCCCCGTCCGTCTAATGGATCATCCGATCTTGGCCACCATGACCTTCTCCACAGCTGTCTACACCACAGAAATTGAGAAGATGACATGTCTGATGGTGTCAACAAACAACAGAGCTTCGCGTCACACCATCATGGAACCTCGTTGGTTGAAATGGACGTGCGCGACCAAATTCTATCCGATCCAGATATCTTGGACAAGATCTTCGATAGCAGTTCCGGAACAAGTCAATGACCAGATCGAGGAGGTCCATAGGACCAACCAAAAACTTGTTTGGTCGCTTGGGAAGTCAGCTCGTATTGTGTGCAATAATTTTTCTTCTTCCACAAAGAGGAAATGGGGATGCCACGGAGCGGACGCACCGAGGAGATAGGCTTCAATAGAGATGCAGGTGGCGGCGATAGTGGCGGCAAGCTAAGTTGAAATCAAGGTAGATGCAATGAAGAAGTGAAACGGTGGTGACGACAGATGCGACGAAGGCTCTGGGTTCACTCTAGGGGTTCAGGTTGGGAGATGAGGACTTCACAAATTGGACTGCCGAAGTTACTACGATACAGTCATTACTTGCAATTTACTTCTCTTTTATGGGAAGAGGAACTTGTATTGCAATTTATTCTAGCACCACCTCCAGCTCCGTTGAAGCCTACCTCGGTGCATCCGCTCCTTGCATCCCCGTCGACTACTAGAACACACATCAGGGTTAAGAGATCATCATCTTGAAAAAATTGGGTAGCTCCGTCGCCTCAAGTACCTTACTGTACGAGGATGCAGCATGATTTTTTTCTTGTTTAATTCTTTGGGTAATTAATGGCATCTAGAAACACTGGATGTTAGAGGTATAACTGTATATGATTTGCCAACAACAATCACCAATCTACAACACCTTCATGAAAATCATCTTTTCTAGAGACCACAAGTTTTAGATGCTTGTTTGAACGTGTTTGGTGTGTCCAACATATACCACTTCTCTAGAGGGATTGGAAAATTGAAAGCCCTTCACACACTAGGTGTTCTCAGTGTGTATGGGAGAAACAGAGATGCCACTATAAAAGAGTTTGGAGATCTTACGCAGCTGCGTAAGCTTAAATTGGCTGGTCTCAACCCTAAGAGGAGTAGGGATGGTCTCTGTCAGTGAGAGGGTACGAGTTAGATGGTTGTTTGGGTGAGGGTTTGTTGCCACCAAGCAGCCTGGAGAACCTCACTTTGTGTTGTAAGCTAGTCAATGCAACAAGATGGCCCCATAAGCTTCAGAAATAACTCCTAGCTGGTGATGATGTCATACAAGCCCTTGAGTTTCTACCAAATCTTGCAGTTCTACGTGTTAAACATGGTCATGTAATGGTCTTGTAGACCCTGGTTGTAGCGATCG
The DNA here is from genome assembly GCF_018294505.1 of Triticum aestivum. Lineage (NCBI taxonomy): Eukaryota > Viridiplantae > Streptophyta > Magnoliopsida > Poales > Poaceae > Triticum > Triticum aestivum. The sequence continues at coordinate 13,235,405 of NC_057811.1, forward strand.
CTATTCTGGTTATATCTAGGCGTGAGGTTCACGTATAGGATAGATTAGTTGTAGAGGGACTCTCCTTTTATCTCTCTCTCTCTCTCTCTCATCTATCTGGATTCCCTCTTGTAATCTTCCTGGTCTCCTCAACCAACTCCTGTAATACCTCGAGGGAAACCTCTCGCTATCAATATAAGATCACACGGCCCTCTCTGTTGAGGGTTGAGATGCTTCATCATCAACTTACATGGTATACAGAGCAGGTCTCTTCCATCCCATCTAGCTCATCCTCGTCGATCCACCTCGCAACCATGTCCACCTCCACCGCCGTTCCTACCTCTGGCCTCAACTACAACACATCTGAGCCTCTCAACAGGACGAACTACGTTCTCTAGCAAGCTCAAGCACGATCCCAGATAATGGGCGCCGGCTTGTATGGCTATATCGACAAAACCCTAGAGGAGCCTCCCAAAACCATAGTCACCAAAGGCAAAGACGGCAAGGATCAGGCTGTCTCGAACCCTGCCTATGCCCCCTGGCTTGTCCAGGACCAACAAATCCTCGCCTATCTTCTTCGAAACCTCTCCAAAGAGGTCCTTGTTCAGGTGGCGTCCATGGAAACCTCACACGCAATCTGGGCAGCCTTGCATAATATGTTCTCGGCCGTCTCCCTCTCCCGCGTCAACAACATCCGCGCTGCCCTCACCAACGCGCAGAAGGGCATGCAATCTGCCTCGGCGTTCTTTGGGCACATGCGTTCCCTCTCTGATAAGCTTGCGGCGGCGGGAAAGCCTATCGGGGAACCGGAACTCATCTCCTTCATTGTTGCCGGCCTCAACATGGAATACCAACCACTCATCTCCGCCCTTGATGTTCGCGTCGAGCCCATTACTGTCGACCACCTCTTCTCTCTTATCGCAAACTTTGATCAGCGCCTCGAGATGTATCATTGCAATGGCGCTGGTGGCTTGAAGTCTTCAGCGAACGCTGCCTCCAGGGGCCGCTAGGGAGGCAACAGGGGCGGCTACCAATCTCAGAGAGGCAGGGGCAACAGCGGATCTCGCAGCGGTGGTGGCTACCCAGGTGGTGGCGGCGACTATCAGGGCGGCGGTGGTGGTGGCCATCCTGGTGGTGACGGCGGCTACCCCAATAACAGAGGAGGTGGCGGCTATGGTGGCGGCTATCACCAAAACAATGGTGGTGGTGGCGGCGGCTACTATCACCCCGGCAACAACGGCAACCAGCGGCGTCCTCCCTCCAACAACAATAGGGGACGAAATTTCCAAGGTTGTGAAGGCTATGAAGGAAAGTGCCAAATCTGTAAGAAAACAAATCATATTGCCAAAGATTGTGATTGGCGCTATGCTGATCATAATTCCCAGAAAAAGAAAGTTGCGGCTACTGCAGATACATCATACAGCGTCGATACCAACTGGTACATGGACACGGGTGCAACCAACCACATCACCGGAGAATTGGAAAAGCTAACCATGCATGACAACTATCATGGCCATGATCAAGTTTACATAGCCGCAAACGGTGCAGGTATGGAAATTAGTCATATTGGTCAATCACTTATCACAACCCCACACAAAAACCTTGAGATAAATGAGTTTCTTCATGTTCCTAGTGCTTCCAAAACTCTACTATATGTTCATAGAATTGCCCTTGATAACAATGTCTTTCTGGAGTTTCACTCGTTCTTCTTTTTGATCAAGCATCGGGTCACGAAGAGAATCCTTCATAGAGGTGTCTGTGTGGAAGGACTCTATGCATTGCTTCCTCAGTACTGCCAATACAATAAACAAGTGTATGGTGCCATCAAGCTCTCTGCTAAAAGGTGGCACAATCGGCTAGGTCATCCGTCGTTTACTACTGTTCATCAAATTCTTAGTAGGAATAAACTCCCAGTTGTTGGGGAGAGAAACTCAGAAACAATTTGTGATTCATGTCAAAAAGCAAAAAGTCGTCAGTTACCTTATCCTGTTTCTACTAGTGTGTCTACCAAGCCATTGCAACTTATTTTTTCTGATGTCTGGGGTCCTGCACCCACTTCTGTTGGTAGACACTCTTATTATGTGAGTTTTATCGATGACTTCAGTAAGTATACTTGGATCTACCTTCTTAAAAAACGTTCTGATGTGTTTCAAGTTTTTCACAACTTCCAAGTTCTTGTTGAACGGAAGTTCGATAGCAAAATCATTGCCGTACAGTCAGACTGGGGTGGTGAGTATGAGAAACTAAACTCTTTTTTTCAAAAGATAGGTATCTCTCATCATGTCTCATGCCCCCATGCACATCAGCAAAATGGTTAGCTGAACGTAAGCACAGAAATATCGTTGAAGTTGGCTTAGCTCTTTTAGCTTCAGCCTCTATGCCTCTCAAATTCTGGGATGAAGCTTTTCTCACTGCCGTACATCTTATCAACATGTGGCCTAGTCGCACTATTTTCAATGAAACTCCCACTGAACGTCTGTTGCATGTCACACCAGATTACACCACCCTTCGAGTCTTTGGTTGTGCCTGTTGGCCCAATCTCCGTCCCTACAATCATCGTAAGCTCATGTTTCGCTCTAAGCAATGTGTCTTTCTTGGATACAGTGCTCAACACAAGGGTATCAAGTGTCTTGATGTTTCTTCTGGTCGTGTTTATATTTCCCGTGATGTTGTGTTCGATGAAACAAAATTTCCATTTGCCAAGCTTCATCCTAATGCCGGTGCTCTCCTTCAGAAAGAAATTCTTCTTTTTCCTTCGCATCTCTCCAGCATTGATCGTGTGGGCGCCGATAATAGTGATGACCTTTTATTGACTAATGTTCCTCCGGATTTTGTGGCACCTGCCGCTGACCTGACGAGATCCTCCTCGGGATCGGCGCGCCTGAGTGCATCAAGCCCGACCGCATCCGCCTCGGGATCGCTGGCGCGTCAGGTGGACCGCGTCAGTTCCACGTCCCCGGCTCCGCGCCTCTCTCCGTCCGCCACGAGGTGGTCCACCACTGAGCCGGACCCCACCACTGAGCCGGACCCCTCGTGCGTCTCCATCCAACCGACGCCTGGGGTTCCATCCGCGCGGTTTGGGACTGACCCGCGTGTCTACATCCGACGGGCGTCACAACCCGCGGCCACTATGCCATGTGGGCCTGATGTGGGATCTGCGCCGGATCTGATTCCCTCGCCTGGATTGTCTACACCTGGTTCGCCCAGTCCTTCGCCACATAACGCCACGTCCACCATAGAAGATCTGCTGCCATCGCCTGATGTTGTTGTCTTGGGATCTAGCGGCTCCTCCGTCCAGCAGGATTCAGCAGCTCATGGATCTTCTGTGCTTGTGCCATCACCACCCAGGACACGTCTTCAATGAGGCAAACTCCAACCAGTTAATTATAAAACCAAGTATTGTCTTGTTGTTTCTGCTGTTCACCAGGTGAACCGCGCACTGTTAATGATGCTCTTGCGGATCCTAACTAGAGGCAAGCTATGGATGATGAATTTCATGCTCTTCAGAAAAATTACACGTGGCATCTTGTTCCTCCTCATCTAGGTAAAAATGTGATTGACTGCAAATGGGTGTTCCGTATCAAGAGAAAGTCAGATGGTACGATTGATCGCTATAAAGCACGGCTTGTTGCTAAAGGATTTAAGCAGAGGTATGGCCTAGATTATGAGGATACATTTAGTCCTGTTGTTAAAGCTGCCACCATTCGTCTTGTTCTCTCTATTGCGGTGTCCAGACGATGGAGCCTTCGCCAGCTAGATGTGCAGAGTGCGTTTCTTCACGGTGTTCTGGATGAGGAAGTGTATATGAAGCAACCTCCTGGCTTTGTGCATCCTGGCAAGACCTCTCATATCTGCAGACTTGATAAATCTCTTTATGGACTGAATCAGGCCCCACGCGCATGGTACTCTCGCTTGAGCATGAAGTTGCAAACTCTTGGTTTTCTTCCCTCCAAGTCTGACATATCCCTGTTTATTTACAAGAAATCCAACATAGTCATTTTTGTGCTCATTTATGTTGATGATATCATTGTCACTAGTTCATCTCCTAAGCCATAGCACAATTGCTTCACATGACAAACATCTCGTCACTTTCTCGATTTCTGGCCACAATCCCAGAATCGTACTTTATGCATGCTATATGTTCTCATCAACAAATAAAAATAGACTACAGCAAGTTCAGAGTTCAGACACTCTGTAAACTAGGAAATGGTCGATTGTTATCAGCATAAATATGGATTGCAGATCGATAGAAGAAGCATCCAGGAGATACACGTAGTACTGGTATTGACACACCATTGCATCTGTGTTGACTTGGGAAAGATGAAAGTACTTATCCAGTCAAAAAAAAGATGAAAGTACTTATCCTCCTTAATTTGAATCATACCATCTCGGACATGCTAGCAGATATGCCGCCTGTATATTGAATATACTCATAGAAGCATCAATTTTTTTCTGGATAGTAGATTCATGAAATATAACTTAACTATTGTATGGTTTATGCTATGTGTATCCTTTTATATTGTATAGTTTACTGATAATGCAGCAGCTACAATAATCATCTTCAAAATGCCAGTCATGAGATCAAACTAACGATAAATTGCTAATGAAATCTTTCTATAAACGCAATTTACAAGCAATGCGGCTCAACCTCGACCAACACTTGTGTTCAACTCAGGGTCGGTATCTTCAGGTCATGAGTCGTGACTCGTGACAGCACAAGGATTGAAGCGGAAGCGGAGGTCTCTTCATCTACCAAGCGGTCTTGGAATAGAAAATTGACCGAATCCTCTTTTATACATTCAGACTGATTACACGACTAACGAGAAAACCACATCATGTCACTGCAATTCTGCGACCTCTTTCGCATTGTCCAAACCCAATGCGCGCTCCATCTTGTCGAGTGCTCCAGCCTCAAGCAAGCTCGCAACTCAGCAAGAGAACCTGGCAATGGTGATTGTCGTAGCAGATGACCGCATCCAGCTAGCAGTTTTGAATCCTATGATTGGATTTGGTTTCCTCCAAATTCTCACGAAAGCTATTTAACTGGAGGTTAAGTCTATCTCAATGACAGTTTGAGACCATGGATGTGATACCCGGAAGGACAACGCGTGTGTATATATAGATGGACATGGGTGGAGTTGCATACCACGGTGTCCGTGTTTTAGCACTCGACGAAGAGCATTACACCCGGCATACGTGAAAATTCCAGTAGTGGGTGGGGGTATTTCACAATGCTTTCTACGTGCTTGAAAAAGTAGAAGGAGAATCAAAAGCATGATAACTCACAGTTGGACATGGTTCCTTGGTTGCAACCTCACTATTAGCATGAGAAACATTTTCTTGCTACCCAGCGATCCATAAGGACAGGTTTTTCCAAGATATATATGTTTGTTAGTACTTTGTTAGAGGTAGGCAAGTGATATCTCCTATGCAATATGAGCACATAATCAATTAATTTGCTATCACATCGGCCACACTTGGTTGCAACCTCACTATAAACTTGACAGTGGCATAAAAGAAACTATAGTGTCTTATTTATTGGCACTGGCACGCACTATGTCTTTTTCTTAGCTTCCATGTTTTAGATGCATTTTTTGGTATTGTAAAGATCTGTCAAAAATAGAAATTGGAAGAAGGTCCGCTGCAGTCGGAGTACAGCATATAATTCAGACCAGATTGCTATCCAACAGATGTACGAGTACATGTGCTTTGATCCAGTGCGTGTTTTTGTTTTCTGACTCTCGTGTAGATCACGAGAAATCTAGGACTGCTTCTTCCATATTGAAGCTGAATCTCTCAGCTCCTCTTCTCTCTACCATCTCCGCACCCTCTTCTTACTATGTTTCACACTTCACACGCCCGTATATTGCAAGTGAGGAGAGTTGTAGTTCTTCCAATGCAGACTAGATCTCAGGTGATCAAATGTGCTTTGCCATTATGTGTGGCCGATGTGATGAGGTGCAGTGAGATCATTGAATTTTTACTTTTTTAGAAAGAAATACAATAAAAATGTCGAGAAACAAAACATTAAAAACGAGGAATATATAAGTGTAGGAAGAAGAAAAAAATAGCAAAAGCATTATATGTTATTGTCACCAAGATAAGACTTAGTTAATTCCCATCTGAGATGAAAGCTAGCCACACCTTAGACATAACACAAAGAATGGTAGCGATGTCACAGAGAGCAACCTGAAGCATTTTTCTTTCACACAAGAATCTCAAGCTGATACAACTCGCAGTGTGTGTTCTGAAAAAAATATGGAACCTCAAGCTAAACTAGCATAGCTCCTTACCTACATTACACCTCACTTGAATCTAAAATTGGTAGAACGGCCTCAGTGCCGATTCATAGTTGGCCAACCCTTTGAAGGTCACACCGTCGCTACTTGCTACGACCACATGTTAAAATCTAAAAATCCGATTGACTAGCTCGAGTCCATCTCGAACACTCAGGTAGGTGCAAACATAAAGTGACTTCCAGTTAGTGGCCAGTAGAATTGGACTCTCCCTGATGTCTAGCGGGTGAGCCAAATTACCACCATACCCAAACATGGCCATGCCAAGTATCCTGGAAGATTTGTCGTCTCTTGTATCTTCCCTTGCTTAAGATCGCCCTATACTATATCCTCTTAGTCAACGAGCCTATGTCGTTGTGAAGTATTACATCGTACGTGTGGATTCAGTTTCCTCCAAAATTTCACTGTGGCCAAGTGAAGTTGACAAGATATCATGTTGAGGCCATTGATATGATATTCATGAGAAAAAGTGGACGTTTATATAGTTGGAGGAAGTTGCAGACTTGACTGGTATGTCATTCTTTAGGAGTGTCGAGAATTTGTAATGGGGACATCAAAAGGATGAAATTTCACAATTAACGGTATCACTTTGCATGCAACCTCAACATTATTAGCATGACTTGTCTCATAGTTCTCTCGCTGCTATCTCACCATTGGTGTGAATAAATTCTATATCTTTTTTCTCTTCTCAATTATGTTAATTGTATAGTAGTTCCAACAAGAATAACAAAACCAATTCTAATGTCATATGCCAAAGTTCTATTGATAGAATGAGGAAAAAGTTGGTGCTTGTACAAGCAATAAAGCTCTTTACTAATAGAGTCACGTTGTTTCTGAAATCACGTACGGACGAGGTTAAAACATGAATAGTTCAGAACTGGAAATATTGGTGTTTTGTCTGAGGTCATCTTCCAGGGATTCGAGCTTCCAACACTTACAGATAAATACTATAATGATATGACTGCATCTCCTTTTGCCTGAAGAATAATAGGGTCCTTTATTATTCTTCAGCCAAAACGAGATCACAGATCTCAATCACTATTAGCTACATATATAGCGTTCCATTTTAAAAGTCTATAATATTTTAATGTTTAAGAAATTAATGTGGACAATGATCTGGGTGACTTGTCCGGCTGTTGATACCCAGGGAGTAGCAGTTTAACTTCAGGCCGGTGTATGAACGAGCAATTCAGGCTCGAAGTTAAAACCCACACTATCATCGCCAGTGTGTGAAATGATCCATGTAATCCCACCAAGCGCTTTTCAAATAGCGTCACATTCTCTGGCTGCTCTGAGACCACCAGATTCCAGATTGTGATCAAGCAGAGTAACTAGCAGTTTCAGTGTGAACCTTGAGAAGATGCTAGATAACAAAAGTCTAAACACTGAAGTAGAGCAAAGCAGCAGGGATAATCATCCTCACTACCTTGTTCCCTTTTTTTCATATAAGACCAGGTATACTATTCCGAGTTACAGAACAATTCTGGAACTTATGACTGAATGTTTCACGTCAGGTCATTTAGTTTGTTCCCACTGATTTAATTTCAAAGCTCAATCTTTCTCTGATGGTAACACCCAGCTAATTTACAAATCTGTGACTTTGCATAAATGTTTCTTAATTTTGGAACTCGAATCATCGAGTCGAATGCAGTTTCTCCTGTTTCGTTAGTATTATTCGCTTCTTCCTGTTGCAGTGCCATCAGAGTGTACAATACATAAACACTTCAGCTGGAAATGGATGCTGCCTTGGCTGTTGAGCTGCTAACTGAAGCCAAGAAAGGACAGCAGCAACAAACAATGGAAAAGTAAATTCATTAGGAGGCATCTGTTATCAGTCCAGAATCATACAGACTTCAGTTCAGGGTTAAACGTAAGAAACTTCTTCGCTGTCCAAGATATGTAGGGTAGCTACCTAATACCTATGCGGCATAACTGGCACTGTTGCTTTCGCATGTCCAAACAAACACGTATCGTCGTCTGCTGTTACAAGATTCAGTTCGTTTTGGTAACAGCAGAATGGGAGTGGCACTTTTGTGTATATCTCGCAATTTACAGTTCATTTATTAACAGGCTGGGACGGAACTAAGCTCCTGTGGCCCTTCGTTCATGAGATTTGTTCCTTGGGTGGTAGTGGTACGGTGCAGTCACTGTGAAACACTGAAGAATGGACATGCAGCAGCCCATGCTCTAAAAAGGCACATAAAAACTTTAGAAACATCACTCGTAGGCACCAAGAAGGAACCTCGTTCGAATTACAAAGCAGTTCTCCAACTTATGACTGAATCTCTCTGTAGCTACCGCCCGCGCCTCAGAAACCGCGAGTGAACTAGATTATTTGATCTATATTACCTAGCTAGCTAGTGATGTATTCGAGATTATATATTATTCGATAATATTCGAGACAATGTATTTGAGATTATATTCGATGATGCATATTATGTACTATGATTCAGTTTTTCCTTATTGATTGCATGCATGCATTGTAATTTGAATACTAAATTATTTTATATTTCTTCTGGATTAGTTAAATAAAACCTATGGACAATACCGGCAGAGAAGGAGAGGAGGCCCTGTTCAACATCATACGCTCATGCCCTCGCCCAGATGAGTTTGAAGAAGATGACGGCTCGCAATATCTGAACCCTACCGGTGAGGGTATGATATTTGATGAAGACAAACGAATAGATGAAATCCAGAACTATGATTATGATGACGAAGAAAATGTTGATCTTGAAATAGCAGAGACCGGCGAGGTATATTTATATAAGCAGGCATCTGGTGATCATCACATGTTTTAAATGATTTGAAGAAATATTAACGAAACGATCTTTCTTCTTTCAGCCCTCCTGATCGAGCAAATCTTTTACAGGTAGCAGAACAGTGCGAGGCCCAGCCAAAAAGTAGAAGGGTGGCGTAAAGTACAACATCGATGCCATCAAACCTAATGGCGAACCAAGCGAGCCTAAGAAAAATGCGAACAAGTTCGTTCGTCAGTGCGGAGTTCTTGTGAAGGACCAAATCCCGATCTCCATTCAAGAATGGAAAAAGGCAGCAAAGCAAAGTCTAGATCTTACTTTAGTCGACGAAAGAGCAAAAGATCGGCTTTGGGAATCTCTCATGGAACATTTCACCCTACCAGATCATTTCGCAGATGCAGATGTGCAGAAAGTCAAGGACGCTGCTCTAAGGAAGATGGCAATTGCATTCAACACTCACAAGAAAACTATATGGGTCAAGTACGTCGAAGGAGAAAAGAAGACTTCAGAATTCACGGGAACATTGGAGAAGCAAAGAGATCACTGACCCGCTTTCGTGAAATTTAAGGAATCAGAATTATCTAAGGAACGGTCGAGAATAAACAAGATAAATGCCGCAAAAAAGGAGCATTTCCATACGCTGGGGCCAGGTGGCTACGCCATGGCCCGGCCTAAGTGGGATAAGTCTAAGCAACAGATGCTGGATGCAGGGGTCACTCCAGTTACATTGAGCTAGCCGGAAAGGTGCAGGACTTGGTTCTATGCGCATGGGGGTGTTGGACCAAAAGAAAGGCTAGGTTTGAAGAAGGCAAGTCTTAAAGGAGCCGACGACAAGTTACTTGTTGCAATAGAAGAGGCTCGAACGGGGGTGTTCACGCCCAACAGAGAGAATGCTTCAGGTTGCTCCTCGAAGTCCGCCACCGCGTCAGCAGACTCCCGCTCCTCCAAGTCCTCAGCCACCGCCTCAGTAGAGTCCTGCTCCTTCAAGTCCGCCAAATCGTCAGGCCGCTCCTCCTCCTCCAAGTACGGCATCGCGTCAGGCCACTCCTCCTCCTACAAGTCCGGTAACGCGTCTGCCCGCTCCTCCTCCTCCTCCAAGTCAGGCACGTCAGCCGTCTCCGCCGCCTCAGTGGGCTCAGCCGCCTATGCAACAGCGGAAGAGAGCCGCCGCAGCTATGGTGGCTAGCGGTACAAGTAAAGGTACTGGAGGCAAGCGATTTCAATATGGTCGCCGCCGCGTCCTCCGGCACGACCACCGCATCCCACAGCCCGGCCGCATCGAGGTTCGCCTCGACCTTGATGGCCCACGCCGTGTAGTTGTCGCTGGTGAGCTGCGGTACCGACTGCGGCAGCGATCCGCCCGCACCGCCGCCGTAGGGGACGATCGACACCGCCGGCGCACCCCGACCTTCACGTGGCTCTGATACCAATTGTTGGAACTGCCACTCCCTTGCCCTAGCTCTCCTCTCCCTCTCACTCGGCTCACTCTCTCCTGCCGTGGCTTGATCAGAAGACAGAGGAAGAAGAAGATCAAAAGAGTGGTGGACACAGAGATTTTCAAGCGCACGAACGCTTTTTTCCTTTCCTTGAGCACGAACTCGACCGTGTCAACAAGCTACAGGGGGGACCAGGGTTTTATACCCGTGAGCACCGGGCTGCCAGGCCTCGCCTTGCACCCACTCGCCCACCTTCTTCCCCACGTCCTCCGCGCTCTGGCCGCGTCCACGCACCGCGTCTGACGCGGTCTACCCCTCCTGGTTGCTCGCTAACAGCACGGCGTGGCCCCGCGGACACACGCGCTGGCTCACGCACACCTACGCACGCACACCCCGCGGACCCGGCGCGCCCGACCCGGCCAGCTCGCGCCCATACACGCGCTGGTCGTGTCCGGTGCGTCGCCGCAGCTTATTCGCCCAACAATTAGTCTTACAATGTTGCCTCCAAAGCATTTGTCGGGTGCTGCAAAAAGGAGAAAAAGGAAAGAAAGCAGTCTTTCAATTGAAAGACAGAAGGGTTCTTTAAAAGAAATCAACTTCAAGCAATGTTGATGTGAATGAAGAAGGGCTAGAAACTAATCCCACGTAGGAAAATAATCATAATTCGAATGCAGATGTTGCGGTCAATGAAGATGATACAAGCACAAAGGCGCAAATAATCAGAAGCAAACATTGTCGTCGGCGGAGTCACTAGAATTTTGCTCTTTTTAGTCTTTTTATTGTAATATGACATAATTCCAACAGTTATTACTAGACATCTCAAACTGAGAATGCATGACTGAAATTTACTCTTAATATTTTGCGAATGAAGTTAGACATATACATATAGTATTAGATGAACCACGGGTGCAAACACATACATATGTACATTTAGTATTGGATGTACCACGGGTACTTTTAGGTACCTCCACCGCTGATTATTTTCAGCTGTTAATTTAAGAGCTTTATCTTTGGTCGTTGGCACATCATCAGAACTATCCTCGGTACGATTCAGCTCTTTTCCTCTATACCGTGAGCACTTCAAAAAAAATAACAAGGCAGACCAGCTGTTATACATAATAAAAAGCTGTCATAAGCTCGCCGGGGGCGTGCTGGCTGCCCCTCTTCTCCCCTTTCACTGCCCCCCCCCCCCCCCCCCCCCCCCTTTTCCATTAGCAATTTGTTCGGGGATTCTATTTTTGCCAACCTGTAAATTCTCCCTCTCTTCTATGGATTTGGATGCTTGGTGTCCTTTCCGAGTCGTCCAGCTCTGCATTTCCCCGCCATTGGGCCTGATGAAAGCTTGACGAGGATTAGTTTGGAAGGTTTTGTAAACATGCATAGGCTTTTCATATGTGTAGCATTTTCGATCTGCTACACGTGCCCTCTAGTCTATTTTCTTTTCGCGGTGGAGAGATTCAGAATACATATGTGGTGTACTCTAAAACAAAAAGGATTAGAGCTTGCGTGGTGGAGACGTGCAGTGTACGTGGACGTAAGCGTACGTTTTGGTCGGTGTAGAATCCCTAGCTTTAGCTAGCTAGCTAGCCTCAGTATGAATCGATTTGGCCAGCGTGTAGCCTTGGTAGCTAGCTTGCTCTCCTGTGTACGCGCGTCGACCACAGGATCAATCAAAAACTTGTTTGTTGGTTGCATTGGACAGGGGCAGACCCAGCAAAAAACACGAGAGGGGACAAGAATGTATGGCAATATACCAACAAAATAAGCATACATATAAACTAAAACATTTGTATAATCACTTCATTCTCCACATGGTAGCGAATTTCATTGAAAAGTGAAACAAAACTAACTATTTGAGACAAAAAGACTGACATAAATTTGAGAATTTCGTTGTTCCAAAGTTGCAAAAGAGAACACTGAAACATTGTTCTAACAATCTAACAAAGAACCTGCAAGAAAAAAAAACATTATCAAATCACGGGAGAATGGAAATATTGAAGGATGTCGGTATCGGAGAAGACAAGGAGTTTTAGCACATTACCTTATGTTTCCTCCCAAAGCCATCTGGGGTGGCGGGATGCGCCGATCTTGAGGCCGCGTCAGGGACGGTGATTTGGCGAGGCCGCAGACGAACAGGGTGCAGCGGAAACTGATATATTTTTTTCATGGATTGACCTGAAGGCCAAATAATGATTGTGGTTTGTCGGCCACAAGAATCACCGAGTCTTGGACGCCGTCCTAGTATTACTCGATCCGTCTACCTATCTTGTATGAACCGTGAAGCTTCTTGGCAAAATCAAATGAAAACATTCAGATGGAATTAGCTCCCCATGACCATTGAAAGGGGCCACATGAGCGCTCGCCCCTTCCTCCACCCACGCCTTCACACCCTTCTCACCGGCGCCGTGCTTGCCTACAAAGAAGCAGCCTGTGGACGTAGAGCAGGCTGTGAGGTTTGATGGCCAGAGTTAGTTCCTCAAGCTGCAATGCAAGATCGACCGACGAAGCTACCTAGCACGCTGATATTCTGTGAGAATTAAACACGACTACAGTCCATGTACATGTAGGTTTCAAAACGAATCACGGAGGACACAAGTTGGATAGGATAGCTACACTAGTAGAAAAAGAGGCTTCCATACGCCCCCATTAGTCCCTAAAATAATCGAACCGCGACAAAAGGGGTCTTTAGTCGCGGTTCGGAAGGAGACCCGCGACCAACTATCTGGGCCCAGCGCGCTCGGTCGACAGCTGGCGGACGGGAGGGGCTTTAGTCCCGGTTGGCCTGGCCAACCGGGACTAAAGGTCCTCAGGCTGGCCCGAAGGCCTTTAGTCGCGGTTGGCCAGGCCAACCGGGACTAAAGGCCCACCCCTATATATAGGACTCAGCTCACTTCACTTAGCCACAATTCAGAAGGGGGGTGGTGGGTTTGCTTTTGGTTCCTCCTATGCACACAAGGTGTTCGATGAAATGCCCGAGAGCATGAAACAAACATGATATGAAGTGTCCGAGCCACACTTGAGCTTTCTCATTTATTTTTCCTCCGCGATCGCGGTTAGCAACTTGAACCTTTCATGTGTCATTGATAAAATATGCATGTGTGTAGTTCATTGTTTAATTTGTATTATTTCTAGCTAGTTAGTTTAACAAATGCATGATGGTTAATTATATACTTTATATAATAATAATGCAGATGAATCGGCAATGGATGTACGGTCCCCGACTCTCCGGCGAGTTCACTACGGGTTTGAAAGATTTCCTCGTAGTGGCAAATGCGAACAAGCAGCGAGGTTTTATTATCTGTCCATGTGCTGTCTGTAAGAATCAGAAGGGTTACTCCTCCTCAAGAGACGTTCACATGCACCTGCTTCGGCACGGTTTCATGCGAAGCTATAATTGTTGGACCAAGCATGGAGAAAGAGGGGTTAGAATGGAAGAAGATGAAGAAGGGGATGATATCGATGACAACTATCATGATCATTTCGGTGATACTTTCATGGAGGATGATGCTGAAGGTGGGGAAGGGTTAGGTGAAGGTGAAGAAGAGGCACATGATGAGCCCGCTGATGATCTTGGTCGGACCATTGCTGATGCACGGAGACGCTGCGAAACTGACAAGGAGAGGGAGAATTTGGATCGCATGTTAGAGGATCACAAAAAGTCGTTGTATCCAGGATGCGATAATAGTCTGAAAAAGCTGGGCTGCACACTGGATTTGCTAAAATGGAAGGCACAGGAAGGTGTAGCTGACTCATCATTTGAAAATTTGCTGAAAATGTTGAAGAATATGTTCCGAAGAATAACGAGTTGCCCGCCAGTACGTACGAAGCAAAGAAGGTTGTCTGCCCTCTAGGTTTAGAGGTTCTGAAGATACATGCATGCATTAACGACTGCATCCTCTACCGCGGTGAATACGAGAATTTGAATGAATGCCCTGTATGCACTGCATTGCGTTATAAGATCAGAGGCGATGACCCTGGTGACGATGTTGAGGGCGAGAAACCCAGGAAGAGGGTTCCCGCCAAGGTGATGTGGTATGCTCCTATAATACCACGGTTGAAACGTCTGTTCAGGAACAAAAAGCATGCCAAGTCGTTGCGATGGCACAAAGAGGACCGTAAGTCCGACGGGGAGTTGAGACACACCGCTGATGGAACGCAATGGAGAAAGATCGACAGAGTGTTCAAAGATTTTGCAGCTGACGCAAGGAACATAAGATTTGGTCTAAGTACTGATGGCATGAATCCTTTTGGCGAGCAGAGCTCCAGCCATAGCACCTGGCCCGTGACTCTATGCATCTACAACCTTCCTCCTTGGTTGTGCATGAAGCGGAAGTTCATTATGATGCCAGTGCTCATCCAAGGTCCAAAGCAACCCGGGAACGACATCGATGTGTACCTAAGGCCATTAGTTGATGAACTTTTACAGTTGTGGGGCAGACCTGGTGTACGTGTCTGGGATGAGCACAAAGAAGAGGAATTTGACCTACGAGCGTTGCTTTTTGTAACCATCAACGATTGGCCTGCTCTCAGTAACCTTTCGGGACAGACAAATAAGGGATACAATGCATGCACGCACTGCTTACATGAGACTGAAAGTGTACGTTTGGGTAATTGTAAGAAGAACGTGTACCTGGGTCATCGTCGATTTCTTCCCCGAAATCATAACGTAAGAAAGAAAGGCAAGCATTTCAACGGCAAGGCAGATCACCGGCCGAAGCCTGCGGAACGTACTGGTGCTGAGATATTTGATATGGTCAAGGATTTGAAAGTCATCTTTGGAAAGGGTCCTGGCGGACAATCAGTTCCGCGGGGAGTTGACGGGCACGCACCCATGTGGAAGAAGAAATCTATATTTTGGGAGCTAGAATATTGGAAAGTCCTAGATGTCCGCTCTGCAATCGACGTGATGCATGTTACGAAGAATATTTGCGTGAACCTGCTAAGCTTCTTGGGCGTGTATGGGAAGACAAATGATACAAAGGAAGCACGGCAGGACCAGCAACTTTTGAAAGACCCAGATGACCGGCATCCGGAATGGTTTCAAGGTCGTGCCAGCTACGCTCTTACCAAAGAAGAGAAGGTCATTTTTTTGAATGCCTGAGCAGTATGAAGGTCCCGTCTGGCTTCTCGTCGAATATAAAGGGAATAATAAACATGGCGGACAAAAAGTTCCTAAACCTGAAGTCTCACGACTGCCACGTGATTATGACGCAATTGCTTCCGATTGCTTTGAGGGGGCTCCTACCGGAAAATGTTCGAGTAGCCATTGTGAAGCTATGTGCATTCCTCAATGCAATCTCTCAGAAGGTAATCAATCCAGAAGATCTACCACGGTTACAGAACGATGTGGTCCAATGCCTTGTCAGTTTCGAGTTGGTGTTCCCACCATCCTTCTTCGATATTATGACGCACCTCCTGCTCCACCTAGTCGAAGAGATTTCCATTCTCGGTCCTGTATTTCTACACAATATGTTCCCCTTTGAGAGGTTCATGGGAGTATTAAAGAAATATGTTCGTAACCGTGCTAGGCCAGAAGGAAGCATCGTCAAGGGCTATGGAAATGAGGAGGTAATTGAGTTCTGTATTGACTATGTTCCTGACCTTAAGCCGATTGGTATTCCTCAATCGCGGCACGAGGGGAGACTAAGTGGAAAAGGCACGATCGGAAGGAAATCAACGATATGTATGGACGGTCATTCTATGACTGAAGCACACCACACAGTTCTGCAAAATTCCAGCTTGGTGGCTCCGTACTTCGAGCAACACAAGAATATTTTACGCTCGGACAACCCGGGGAAGCCTGAATCCTGGATTAGAAAGGCCCACATGGAGACTTTCGGCAGTTGGTTGCGAAAACATTTAATGAATGACAATGATGTTGGAGATCAGCTGTACATGTTGGCCAAGACACCATCTTCGACTATAACGACTTTCCAAGGGTACGAGATAAATGGGAATACATTTTACACCATCGCCCAAGATAAAAAGAGCACCAACCAAAACAGTGGTGTCCGCTTTGATGCAGCAACCGAGAATGGGCAAAAGGTCACATATTATGGTTACATAGAGGAGATATGGGAACTTGACTATGGACCCTCCTTTAAGGTCCCTTTGTTCCGGTGCAAATGGTTCAAGCTAACAGGAGGTGGGGTAAAGGTGGACGAGCAATACGGAATGACAATGGTGGATTTCAACAATCTTGGTTACCTTGACGAACCATTCGTCCTTGCCAAAGATGTCGCTCAGGTTTTTTATTTGAAGGACATGAGTAGCAAACCGAGGAAACGGAAAGATAAGAAAACGATCAGTACATCATGCGATGATCCAAAGCGCCACATTGTTCTTTCAGGGAAAAGAAACATCGTGGGAGTGGAGGACAAGACAGACATGTCAGAAGATTATAATATGTTTGGTGAAATTCCGCCCTTCAAAGTGAACACTGACCCAAGCATTAAGTTAAATGATGAGGATGCTCCATGGATACGGCACAATCGTAAGCAAGCAGGGACACAAGGGAAAAATTGATGTGTAATAATTTATTGTACCAAACTTTGTTGAATGGATCATGTGAATTAAAACGTACGATGGCGAATCCGGATGATTTGTATTTGGTCGATGAACTGAATGATGTATCAAACCTTTTGTCAAACCTTCAAGGCATCGAGGATGTAGAACAAAACAATCAGTCTGAATTTTTAAAATGAATTAGTTTTATTTTTCTGAATTTTTTATATATTATTTGTATTTTTAAGATTTTAAAATGAATTAGTTTTATTTTTTTTGAATTTTTTGATATATTATTTCTATTTTTAAGATTTTAAAATGAATTAGTTTTATTTTTCCGAATTTTTTGATATATTATTTGTATTTTTAAGATTTTCAAATGAATTAGTTTTATTTTTTTGAATTTTTTGATATATTATTTCTATTTTTAAGATTTTAAAATGAATTAGTTTTATTTTTCTGAATTTTTTGATATATTATTTGTATTTTTAAGATTTTCAAATGAAAAGTATATGAAAAAGGACCTTTAGTCGCGGTTCGTGACACGAACCGCGACTAAAGGCTCTTTCCGCGCGGGAACGAAAGCGGCGCGAAAATACCTTTAGTCCCGGTTGGGGACACCAACCGCGACTAAAGACCTTTAGTCGCGGTTGGTGTCCCCAACCGGGACTAAAGGGTACCTTTAGTCGCGGTTGGTGTCCCCAACCGGGACTAATGCTCTGTCTATATATACAGCACTTAGTAAATTTTCCCCCACCTCCCATTCTCCTCTCGACGCCGACGCCCTGCCCCGATGCCGCCAGGCTACTGCCCCGACGCCGATCGACGCCGACGCCCTGCCCCGACGCCGATCGACGCCGACACCCCCAGTGAGCTCTGCCCCCACTTCCCCTGCCCTACGCCGCCGCCCTTGCCCTGCACTGCCGCCGCTGCCCCTGCCCTGCCCTACGCGTCGCCGCCACCGCTGCCCCTGCCCCTGCGCGCCGTCGCCGCTGCCTGTGCCCCTGCGCCTCGCCGCCGCTGCCCCTGCCCCTGCGCGCCGCCACCGCTGCCCCTGCCCCTGCACTGCCGCCGCCACCCCTGCCCTGCCCTGCGCGCCGCCGCCACCGCTGCCCCTGCCCCTGCGCGCCGCCGCCGCTGCCCCTGCCCCTCCGCCTCCCGCCGCCGCCTGCCGTCCTCCGCAGGAAAGAGGGAGCAGAGAGGAAAAAGAAAAGGAAAAAGAAAAGGAAAAAGAAAAGGAAAGAGAGAAGGAAAAAGAAAAGGAAAAAAGAAAAGGAAAGAGAGAGCAGAGAGGAAAAAGGAAAGGAAATTTATTTGGGAATAATTGTATAAATCATTAAATTTGAGCGGCAGCGGAGGAAAAAGAAAAGGAAAAACAAAAACTTCTATGCAAATTAGTGCTCAATAAAAAACTGAATAGGAAAAAAGAAAAGGAAAGAGAGAGCAGAGAGGAAAAAGAAAAGGAAAAAGAAAAGGAAATTTATTTGGGAATAATTGTATAAATTTGACCAAAAAACATCAATTTTATTTTTTAATAGCTCTTAATCATTCAACCGTCGCTGCTCCTCCTCTATGTCCCCTTAATCTTATTTTTTAATTGCAGGAGTGACATATGGCGGACGATAGAGCCGAGCCGCTTAGGGATCCGGAGGCTGAACGTTATTTAATGGGCATCATAAACAACGAGATTCCTTATGCGCCGGGCTCAGAATATGAGCAAGAAGAGGATGTAGTCTCTTCTTTTCTGAACCTTGACGGTGGAACAGACATTGTCGATGATCAAGAAGGTGAAGGAACGGACATTGTCGACGGAGGTCAACCGTCAACAAACGACGATCTCGAATTGCAAGTAGCAACCACCTCCGGCGAGGTATATATATACATTGAGCCTCTCGTGATACAAACTTACTGAAATGTGAATACATATGTATTAACGCGCGCGACTCTCTTTCTTTTTTTAGCCCTCGGCCGGATCGAGTACGACAAAGCGTGGCAAATCCAAGGCGATGAAAACAGGAGAAACATATGCCATTGATTTTGTCAGTGAAACCGGCAAGCCCCTACAGCACACCTCAAAGTTTATCAACCAATGCGGAGTCGTTGTTAGAGACAACGTCCCGATCACTGTCCAGGAATGGAAGGAGCCAAAGAAGGCACGTCTTGGTTTCAGTTTTGTCGACAAGAGAACGAAAAAGGATTGCTGGAGAAAGCTTATGGAACATTTCATTCTACCTCCGGAATACAACAAAGTCGATGAATTCGGTAACGAGGTTCCGGGTGGACGTGAGAGGAGGAGGCTAGTTAAAGAGTTCGCTCTTCAGAAGATGGGTGAAGCATTCCGGAACTTCAAGAAAAATTTAACCCGTGACTATGTCAACAAGGGCAAGACTCCGGATTTGAATGGACAACATGAGAAACTGAAAGATGATTGGCCAGAATTTGTGAGGCAAAAGAAATCGGAGCATTTCAAGGAAATATCGAAAAAAATAAGGATAATGCGAGTAAGAAAAAGTTCCATCATATTATGGGGCCAGGAGGATACCGCCTTTCGGAGCCTAAGTGGCAGAAGATGGAGGAGGACCTGAGGGTGCGAGGAATCCCTCTAGGTACAGAGGGATGGGACCCAAGGGCCAAAAGCTGGTGGTACGGGCATGGGGGATCGCTAGACCCGGAGACAGGGGTGTGTGTTCACTGGAAGAAAAAGTTTGCTCCCACCCAAGCCCTTATTGACGCAATGACCCAAGCTCAAGAGGGCTTGATCAAGTTCAACAGAGAGAAAGACGCACTGACAACAGCCCTCGGGAATGATGAACACGGAGGCGTGTACGAGGCAAAGGCAGAAT